>NW_007247513.1:184395-256063 GCF_000164805.1 Carlito syrichta
CGTCTCTGGTTAGGAAGATGCCAAGGTATTTCATTTTTTTTGTGGCTATTGTGAATGGAATTGTGTTTTTTATTTGTGTTTCTGTTTGTTTATTATTGGTGTAGAGAAATGTGCTTGTCTTTTGTACATTTATTTTGTATCCTGAGACTTTGCCAAAGGCCTTTGTCAGTGTAAGGAGGTTTCTGACAGATTCTCTTGGGTTTTCAAGGTACACAATCATATCATCTGCAAAGAGAAATAATTTGACTTCCTCTTTTCCTATTTGGATACCCCTGATTGCCTCCTCTTCTCTGATTGCTCGAGCCAGGACTCCCGTACTATGTTGAACAGGAGAGGTGAGAGGGGGCATCCTTGTCTTGTTCCAGTTTTCCAGTTTTCAGGGGAAATGGCTTTCCAGCAGAATTCTGCAAGACTTTTTTTTTTTTTTGAGTTGAAGTCTCACTCTGTCACCCAGACTGGAGTGCAGTGGCCGCCCCCGGCCACCACAGCCTCGACTTGCTGTACTCCGGCAATCCTTCCGCCTCCACCTTCCAAGTCGCTAGAACTACAGGCGCACGCTGCCACGCCCAGCTAATTTTTTGATCTATTGTAGACATGAGGTCTTGAACTCTCAGGCAATCCACTCACCTCAGCCTCCCAAAGGCGCAGGATTACAGGCTGAGCCACCGAGCCCAGCCCTTAGAGACTTTTAGCGAGTATATGCCAGCTCTCGTAGTCCTGGTATACATTCTGAATAGCAAATCATATGCACACACAACACAGTTCTCTGCTGCTGCTACCAGAGAATACCTTTCCCTGTGTCACTTGTGGTGAGTGAACAAATATGTGTGTGTGCATTTGTGTGTGTAGGAATCAAAGTACATGAAATTATCATTTATCCTGGTTTTTGACTTCCAGGCTAAGTGCTGTTATAAAATGCCTTGCCTTCATTAGTCAATAATTTATTACCCTTAAATCAACATCTCCCCTGGATGAAGCAGATTGGGATGTTACTATTCAGCCATGGCATGCTACATATATACTTTGATTTATTTATTTACACGACAATCATTTGTTATATACTGTATGCAAGAAAATGTAGTGGGCAGGAGCTGTAGAGTGGTGCTTGAGACATGATCTCTCCATTCAAGAATCATACAGCTAAATGAAAGAGCCGGGCATAAAGGGAAATTATAATATTGAGTTAAAAACAAAGTACTATGTTAGTACAGAGGAAAAGATTAAAACTTCATTATGAGATTCAGGAAGGTTTCACAGAGGATGTGACAATATTCTGAGACTCGATGAGTGAGGAAGAATATTCAGGTAGCAGAACATTAGGAGAACAATTCCTTGCAGAGTCAGTAGCACTTGCAAAAGCAAAGGGGCATTTAAACACCTGGTGTACTCAATGAGCCACAGGTAGTTCAGAATGATTGTAGGGGAGTAGTATCAAAAGATAAGACAAGATAAGTAGGCAAAACATTGAATTATAAAAGGCCTTTATTCTAAGAAAGATAGATGCTTTATTCGTAGGCAATGTGGAAATTTTGAGTGGCAGAATTTTAGAAAACAATTTCAGTAGCAATATAAAGTGCTAAATGATAAAAAGGCAATATTGAGGGTATCAAATTAATACAAGTGGGAAACAATAGACTCTGAATGGAGGTAGTGTCAGTGAGGATAGAGAGAGATATTCTAGAAATATAAATGTTTAGACTTTGTGTTATATTGGATAGTGGAGTTAAAACTGAGGAAAGAGATGGTTTTCAAATTTCAGGCCTGGCTAATAAGCTGAAGCATTTGCTAAAGCTCTCTCTGTATATGTGTGGAAATTATTTTGGAAGTCGTGATAATAAGTTCATTTTTTTATCTTGTTGAGTTTGTCAGTTTTGCAGGAAAAACACAATTGTGCATCAGTTGGTTGAGAATATGCAACTTAAACAAAATACACTTGGAATAGGAAGCTGAGTCTTTCTGTTGGCCTGGACCACCTGATATTTTCTCTTTGGAATTTAAAATTCTGCTTTGGTAAATGGCATAGTGGGGTTCTTTGAAGTGTCAGCATTCATAACTGTTGTTCTTCTCATTTGCTTTTGGAATTTGAGAGCCCAAAGGCAATAAGTTAACAATAGCTCTTTTCATGACTTTGTGTAACAGCAAGAGTGATTAGCTATTTTAGAGCAGTATTACTAATCATTTATACTATTATTATTTTCTGACATCTTTGATATATGAACATATTTTTGAATGCTACTTAAGAATTAACTAATTTTTGTGATAAGACAACAGAACTAGGCCTGACACTTTTTGGAAAAAGACACTTTGAAGTTTATTGTTCTGACTTTTTAGATCAGAGATTTACATCAAATTGTGGTATCAGGAAGTTTGAAGAATAGTAACACATGACATTACTGGATCTTATATAAATGGATGAGAATGGGTATGATTTGATCACAGCTGATAAATGATCAGGTAGAAAAGAAGCTCCTATCATTTCTCCTCCTTGACTTTCTTCTAGCATTCAAGAAGGATATTCCATTCATAGATAGTAAATAATTGGTTTATATGGATATACCAGATACTCTATATAAGGGCTCTTAATAAAGCATGACCGTCAAGGTGATTACATTTAAAACTGAACAAAACCGAAAATGATAACTACTACAGGTAAAATTGGATATTTTGGGATGAAACACACAAATTTGCACAACTAGAGAGCTGGCAGAGCATCTGCAGTCATCATGCAAAACAAACAGTTATTATAGTTTGTGATTACTTTTAGTTACATACACATTACACTGATGAGATGAGGTTTACATTGCTCTACTTCTTTGTTTTCATCTATCATTTACTTTCAAGATTAAATAAGAAATTTACTGAATTGTAACATCAAAAACTTATTAGTAAATTGCCATGTAATTATATATATACTTAATATATTTATATATTTATTCATGGCTTACCTAAATCTGCAACCAAAGCCTCTAGTAACTTTGTATAACTCTGCACCATTAATTTCTTCAGAGTGACATTCTGATGTGAGCTGAACAGATGGAATTGCAGGATTGTTCTAGCAAATTTATCATAAAAAATGCATCCGACACCTGTGTAATTTGCCTAATCATTTTCCTAATAAGCTCCCACCATTAATTATGCACGATTTCCACAATGCAATCAAGATAAAAGTAAATCTGATGACTTAATACCCTTCAAAATAATTGGTTCACCCAACACAAGGCCTCCTTTGCTTTCCGTAGCCATTTTAGTTAATTAGAAAAAGGGTGCACCCTGTTGGAGTCAGCAGAAGGGAGGCTGATCGCTTGGTGGGAGGCAGTCCTGCTGGGTGTTTGGGCAGGAGTCAAGGATATTAACTCGTGAAAGAATGGAAGGTAATTTTGCCCCTTCCTCTTCTTTTTCTTCCCTTCACCATCCTCTCTCCAACTTCCCTGCTTCCCACCACCCCCACCCCACCCCAGTAGCAAACAGATGCGATTAGTGTTCTTCAGCCATCAGAAAACTGACTGCAGGACTCTGCGGGTCTAATGAGAATCAACTTTTCCGAGGCTGCTGTCTTGCCGTGCAGTCCACCTGTCACATCATTAGGTGCAGCATGTGCCTTGAATTCACTTTGCTAAATGAGATTTACAGGCCCCACTGAAACCCATCCTGCAGCATCCCTGCTTCAATTAGCTAAAGATTAATTGTCTGAGAAAGGGAATGAAAGTTTTACTTCAACTGACCTGAAAAAAAAAAAAAACGGTTAAAAAAAAAGTATGGTTCAGGTATTCCACATAGGCCTGAGGCAGTGTGGAAAAACGTGATAATTTAAAGGTGCTGCAAATTTCCTACACCTCGCCTGGATGAATGAAATTAACTAGCACTAAAAGCTGTCAAATTAAAGGTTGACTTCCAGATATTAGCACCTTAAATGTCACTGAATATTCTCTCTTTCTTTTTTTTTTTTTCTTTTTTTCTTTTTTGGCAAACATTCACGTCAGCACACCTGCACATGCACACAAACATTTTCTTACTGCTGTTCCTGCTAACTGCTTGTTCGTGCCCAGCCGAGAGTTACTTGCTATAAATCTTTGATGTAACCATGGCTACAGAACAACTGGCAATTACAAAATTTCCTCC
This sequence comes from Carlito syrichta, assembly GCF_000164805.1. Lineage (NCBI taxonomy): Eukaryota > Metazoa > Chordata > Mammalia > Primates > Tarsiidae > Carlito > Carlito syrichta. Next base: position 188,515 of record NW_007247513.1, read on the forward strand.
ATGTTAATGTTACACTAATTATGTTTGAATATATTTTAATGGAGAAAAAGATTTGGAGGTGAGAAAAGCTTCTGGAAGAAGGGCAGAATCAGGGATCTCTGTACCTATCTGCCACATGTTTCCTATGCTAGTCAGACACCCAGAGATCTTGAGTGGAGGTATGTCACTGATAGCTAGAATTTCTTAGCTTCTCAATCTTGATGTGAATTATAAAATTTAAAAACTTTAATGTGATGGTGAATGGCTTAATGTAAATAGACAATTTTGTTATTTTTTAGCATTGTAGGTTATGCAACGATGTATTAGGATTTAGGCAGGAAATAGGAAAACTTTTATTAACTAAAACTGATTTTTAGCCAATTAAACAACAAAAGCATTTAGTGTTCCTAATATTTAACATAAGGACTGGGCACTGGTCACCTCATTTGGTTAGAGTGTCAGACACAGTGTATAGTACATGAGGGAAGAATGGGCACCCCACATTTGAGGGGAGAGGTTACTAGGGGCCTTCATACTTCCGTTCACTTTTAGCATATTTTACTGATCAGAGATTGTTTGTGTCAATTTAAATTTATGGGTTATAGCACCTAGTTTTAAGTAATAAAATGTCACAAAATTCAAACATGCTTGGGGAAAATCCTTACCAAGACAACATAGAAATAAGAAATATGCAAGCACAAGAAAACAATAAAAAATAGCAGAACTGACATGCCTCTACTTTGAATGTGAATTTCTTGTAGCCCACAGTATGAGATTTTTAGAAAACTACCCCCGAGAAAGGAAGACTAATCAAAATTTTAAAAATTGAATGCCTTCTTTTATAAATATCAGGGAGTCTGTTTGCAATATGCATTTGAATCAATTATCATTAACAGTGATTCTCACTCTAAGATCAAATTTTTCTGTGATTTATTAACTAACCTTACTGTGAAGCATCATGAATTGAAAGTCATTTAAAATCTTGTTTATCTTATTTGCTTTTTAAACTTTACTTAGACTTGTGTTTTATAGTATGTATATTTTGTCAGTACAGCTATGCATACAAATAACTTACAAATATATGAATATATATATATATATTAAACAGGCATATGCTCAACTTTTAAATTTAATTCTTTCCTAAATATGATACATATTTTAAAAGTTCTGAGAATTCTATTCCAAGAGTCCCATTCTTAATCTATAAAATTGGACAAAGTCTGGAAAAACTATATGGCTACTTTGAGTTATAACCCTCACAGGGCTGTTTATTTCCATGACTATGGATCTTTGATAGTCAAAGGTTCTCACTGCTTTAAACTCAAATAGGAGGAGACAGGAAATAATCCTCAATGCAAAAATCTCCATCTTCTCTTTTTGTGTTGATAGAACTACGTGTGTTATGTTCTTAAAAGAACTCTTTGCAAAATGATACTTTATACTGGGTTCCTTTTTTTCTTGACAGTAATCTGCATTTTTACTTAACCTAGCCATTAGAATTTTACTCTTTGTGTTTCTTTCTCCTCTCCTAAATGCTCACATTTGTGTAATGATATCCAACCTGCATTGGAAATATACCATACTCCAGACATTTTTACAATTACCCTATTGAATTCTTACCACAGTCCTATGAATTAAGTTTTGTTATTTTGCCACTTTTATTGATGAGTAAAATTGAGTTGCAGATATTAAATAACTTGTGTAAGGGAGCCCTAGTAAATGCAAGAGTAGAATTCAAAAAACATTTAGTTGCTTACACGACACTTTGGCATGACAAAACTCACACTTAGGTATTATTGTTTAAAACTGATCTCCTGCTTGTTTTCATGGGAATTTGAAATAGTAATGAAAGTAAAATAATTTCTGTTTCATAGATTTGAGTTCAAACCAATGAATATTTGTGTGTGTAGGGATTGAGATTGGGAGAGGATAGGGTGTTTAAATATGATGTATCATACAGATAATTGACATCTTACTGAATTTTAGGAGGACATAGTTTTCATGGTTAGGATGTAATAATATGGGCAGTTATGAAACCTTATGAGTTGCATGACCACTTATGATTGGTTCCAGTTTGTCTTAGAAATATAATTCAGCATAATATACATGGACTCAATCTTGCAAAAGATGATCAAAAGCAGTATATATATAAAGCAGTGTATATATATAAAGCAGTATATATATATATATAATGAATAATCTGACAAAAAGACACAAAAGAATTCTAAATATTTTATAGGTGTCAATTCTTCTTCATTAAAATATATATAAAATATAATTCTACTTAAAATTTTAGTGGAGATTATTTGGATCTTGGCAAAATAATTCTAGAGTACATCTGGAAAATTAACTTAATGAACCTACCTATTCGCATTTTGAAGAAAAAGTAAGAATAAAAGGCATTCTCTACAAAAGAGTAGACTTCACAAAACTGTAGTAGCAATAATAATGTACTATTTCTAAAAAATTGACAAAAAGATCAAAATAACAAAATAGGCAGTCTGGGAGCAGAAAAATCACATATGTAAAACTGTCCAAATGTAAAAGACATCATCAAAATTGATTGAGGAATAGAAATAAATCAATATATGATGATGATTTATATTGCAACCTGTTATTTGATTGCAATAATTTTAGCTTATACTAAAATAAATTTATATTATTTAAATGATTAAATATATTAGATATAAACAAAAGTAGAATAGAATTTGTCCTAAAGAATAATTTTCAAGTATTGAAATAATATAAGTAGGATAAAAATGATGAATGTAACTACACAAAAGTTAAATATTCTGTATATCAGAAAATATAGTAAGTGAAATTAAAAACACAATTAGGCTAGAATTAAAAATTTTTATCTATATGATGGAAGAAATAGTGAGGTTATAAAATAAATTAAAAACAAATAACAACTGTGAAAGAAAAAATATGGGGAAAGCTCTTTGTAAATAGGCAACTTACAAAAGAATAAGAATAGTAAATATGTAAAAGTCAAGTTAAACATAAATATTAAAATATTGAGATATTATTTTTCACTTTCAAAACTGAGATCTAAAAAAGGTTAATGCCAAAAGACACACAAAAATATAACATAGGCACTTTAAGCAATGGTCTCAAGAACAAAACTTATATATTCGAAAAAAAATTGACAACAAAAATCATGATTTCTAAAATGTTGATATTCTTTTGATATACTGAACAGATTTGCTTCAATCATTCTGATAAACTAACCAGGGTCTCACTAGAATACTGAAAAAGAGGAAATAATTTAAATGCCCAGCAAAAAGGAGAATTGTTAAATATTACTTATGAATTTAAAAATGCAGTTTTGAAGTATATGAAAGGCATGCAAAATGCTCAGAATTATTATAAAAGCAATATAAAGAACTACCCAGCATCTAAAATAAACAGGATGAAAGTCTGCATATGTAAAAATTAGGTAAAAATATTTTTAAATCATAATATAGGATTAAAACCTATGTTTTGTAAACCCTTTGGAGTTTGAAATCTAGCCTTACCACTTTAACTAAATATCTTTGAAAGGTTACTTATTATTTTTGTATCCCAGTTTTCTAATTTAAAACATGAGTGGATTGCCTGAGCCCGCAGGTTCGAGACCCGCCTGGGCAACTTGGCGAGACCTCATCTCTACAATAAACCAAAAAATTAGCCGGGCGTGGCTGCGCGTGCCTGTCGTTCCAGCTACTTGGAAGGCTGAGACGGAAGGATCGCCGGAGCCCAGCAGGTCGAGGCTGCGGTGGCCGAGAGCGGCCACTGCACTCCAGTCTGGGTGACAGAGTGAGACTCCAACTCAAAACAAACAAACAAACAAACAAACAAAATGATGATAATAATTTGTATTTTATGAATTTATTCTATAAGTTTATAGGGGGTATAAAATAGAATATATGATATGCTTAGCACCGGACCAGGCACTAAGCTAGAGCACAAGAAATGTTATTAGCTGTTATTATCTCTAGATGGTAGTATGGTATTATAAATAATTTTCTTCCTTTTAAATCTATATGATTCTTTTATAACAAAATTTTGACAAACTTTTTTTTAGGCTTAATGGAAGTACACATTTATCTACTCTCAAAAGTCAAAGTAGTGACATAACCCCAAAATAATTTTTATAGATAAAAATTCTCTTTTTAGCTTTTTCTATTAATCACAAGTTTAGTACATGTGATTACCTCATTTATTCATTCCACAAAAACTCATTATATTTACTGAGTGTCAAGTAAATAAGTTCTTTGAGTATAGTGAACAAAACATGTCCCTTTCCTTACAGAGTTTATAATCTGTTGAAGTAGATGGTTAGAAAAAATGTGTATATCATAAGCTAATAGATACTAAATAGAGAAATGAAGAAGTGGAAAGTAAGTTATTTTTAATATAATGATCAAGGAAAACCTATTCAAACAAATGGCTTTTAAAGCAGAAACCCGATTATTTTATTAACATTGAATTTGTCAAATCAAGAACATAAACACTGTCTATTATTTAATGTTCATAGCTAAGCTTATAAGATAAAAAGAAGATGTAATGGTGTATTCAAAGTATACTGTGAAAATTAAAAGAGATCATATTACTGAGGACAATCAGTCCTCTGTATCTCCAGGTTTCACACCTATAGACACAACCAATCAAAAATTAAAAATATTTGGAAATGATAAAATACAACAATACAACAATAAAAATACATACAAATAAAAATACAGTACAACAGCTATTTATAGAGCTTTTCCACTATATTGAGTATTATATTAATCAAAAAATTATTTAAAATAATTGGGAGGATGTGTATAGGTTTTATGCAGAAAGTCTCCATTTTATTCAAGAACCTCGAGCATCTGTGGACTTTGGTATCTGCAGGCATCCTGAAACCAATCCCTCACAGACACCAAGGAATAACTGAATATAGATAGGAAATATTTTAGTTGAATTAAATGTAATTTTAAATATAGTTTTGATATATTCATGAAACCAAATTTCTCAATGTTACTTCTCTGTGTTCATGCAATTTAAAGTAGATTGGTGTATCATACACATAACAACAGCAATAACTATGAATAATATATATTGAACACTTACTATAAGCTGAGATATTCTAAGCAATTCTCACACAAGCCTCATGAGGCTGTAGCCAGTACAATTCCTATTTTACAGAAGAGGAAACCAAGTTAGATAAAATATTTTTTTCCAAAACCAACAGTTTGCAAGTGATGATGTTGTGATTTGAACAAGGTCTGTCTGATGTCAAAACCAGTGTGCATAATCTATTGGCTCTACTGCTTTGGTATGGGCATCTGAATGCATATGAGAGATTTCAATTTTAACTAAATTCCTTCCTAATTATTTTTAATTAAAAAATTCAAACATTAAATCAGTCATTTGAAAGAAATCTTAGTAAATTTGGCTGCAATACAATAATTAACTGATTCATTGATTTTAAATATGCATAAGGGTTTGAAATAATTCAAGTGTTAGTTCTTTCAATCTAATCCACAGCTTCTTAGAATAAATCCTTGAGATTCTGGTTTTTAAAGAGAAAATTGAGAAGTTATATGACTATAATAGTACACAATATATATTTTTATGTTTCTATCAGGTCTTGGATATTTTGTAGATATTGAACAGATTATACAATAGAAGTCAAAAACCAATTTCATGTGTATTAAATAAAGAGGTATCTCAGAGTAATTTTAGTAGTGTTGTAATGATAATAAATAAAAAATGACTTATATTAGTGAAAACATTTTCACTATGTGCGAGCAGCTATACTTTTCATAGTTGGCATGGATTTTTTTTCAATTACTCAAAATTCAATGAAGTAAGGTAGTATGTACCAAGGTACAAATGGAAATATTGAAAACTTAAATTAAATACCCAATTCCTCCTAGTTGCTTAACTATTTTAAATATATATCTTATTTTAAATATATATCTACTTAGTAATACCAAAACTTCTAGAATGAAATCCACTTCTAGAGATGCAGTATAATTATATGAACAAATTTAACTACTTATGTCATAGCTACCTCTCTAGTACAAAGGTTTTCATCCAGAACAACATGGATAACTCTGCAAATTAAAAGGGAGAAAAATAATTCCTAGTACACTATAAATTATATAAATCCCTTAGTGATCTGATTTGACTTTGGGCTAAGGGTCAAAATTTGAGTATGTCTATGGGAGTGTGGAATGTCATCTGTAAGTTGTACTGGAAAATCATAGAGGAGCACTCATTTAGTTATATACGTTTTCACAGTAATTAATTTATAACATAACCAGTTTTGGTAGTTGAGATAACCATCTGTACAAATATTAGAAAGCACTTATCCTTTTGCTACAAATTGAGTTAGAGTAGGCCAAATAGCATGATGATATTCTGCAGCAATATTTCATGTGAATCTTGTTTTTATTTGTAGATTTATTTTTTGGTTGTTTTTTTTTAATTTTAAAAAGAAGGTCAGAAAATGCGTATTTCCCTTCTATTGAAGTGTGTAACTTTATGTCCTCTCCACCTATCCAATTCCAACTTGTATCTCTGCAATTGACATGAATGTCTCTGGTAAACAGATGTGTGATGTGTCATTTACTGGGTATTTGGTCCTATGAATATATTTTACTTCTGAAAATTACCATAACTATCTTCTTTCATGTACCTGGCTTGCTAATCAGTTAGTTTTACAAAATGGCTAAATCACTAAATGGATATGGATTGAAAAGCCATTAAAATGGGGGCATGAGAATGCAGGGAAACACTGCAGGATTTTTCCTTATTAATACCTGGGCTTAAATCCAGTGAATGAATTGCCAACTGGCACCTCTTCCCAGTACACTGAAAACACTAAACATAAACAAAAATATTTTCCATTCTTCATGTGTGTACTGCTTGAAAAATAACATATTTCATGTACAGTATTATTACATTCTGTCGCACTTTTGGAAATCTCTAACAGAATTTCACATTGAATGTAAGGATATCAAAATGCTGGGCATCACACAGTCTTATTTAGCAAGTTGTCAAAAGTAAAATTGAAGGAGTAGGGAAGAGAAAGATATTTAAGATATAACACATTTATTAAAAAGGGACGAGAAACATATTACTTCTGTGGCATTGAATTATTTTTCTCCCTTGGCTTTCTTATCAGAGAAATTTAAAACACACACACACAGAGACACCCTACCCATCCACTGGTGACTGTGGGACGGGAATACAATTACAAGTTTCCTCACAGCAGTGAACTCTCAATCCCAGCTGTGCCTTCAGCGGCATGAGCCAGCTTGATTATGCTAAAGCACCCCTGGATTCCTTCCTCTTTTGTTTCATTCCACCCTGGGTCTTAAAGCTTAAACATTTGACATGCTTGGGCAGTTTTCTCTCTAATTTTACCCAAGCTGACTGTGCAGTGAGTTTAATGTGGAGGTGTAGCCTGTAGGTGCAAGCAGCTTCTTCAGTATTTTTTCCCTTCAGCCATCTGAGTGCTGGATGTATTCCAGGTTGGAGTAAATCTGTTATGGTAAAAAGTTAAACTGTATCACAAGAGATATAACATTTCCAGACCAAAATGATTTAAATCAATATCTACCCAGGCACAGGCTGACTTTGGAAATGGGTATAATGCTTCTGGCTTCAACAACATAAAGGATGAAGCTCCTTAGGAAGTCAACAAATATTCTTCATGTATGGGTTACATTAAATTTATTTGTGGCCTTTTAAAATATTGTGGCGATGTAATATTCAAGCTGACTTGTTCGTACTTTAATTTCTCATGCTCTAAGATTTTTAATTTAGTGAAAACCCTCACAAATTTATATAATAAACTTCATCCCAAACCAGAATTTGCAGCATCATTTTCCCATCAACTCTCTCTGGTGCTCTGGAACTCTGCTACTAAGTGAAACTATAGTGAAGCACATTGTTCCTGAAGTAGTAAGTGGTTGAAGCATTCTGAAAGTGTCTAGGTTGAAGAACATTCTAGTATTCCTATAAATATCGCTATATATGTATCTTATACTCCCATTATGCCTATTGTATTGTGAAAAAGAGATTGCATTGATTTTACCCTGTCTTGTTTCTTGGTCATCTCAATTCCTTTGTGGATTTATTCCACATTGGAAAAAGTCTACACCTTAGAGAAGATATAATTTTTTTTGGAGGGAGGGGGTAAAATTTCAAAGCCTAAAATGAAACATTTCAGAGACAGGGTGACTCTGATGGTATTTTATAGTTTTAAATTCTGTGATATATATGTGCATGTGTGCATGAGCATGTGAAATTTTTTAATTTTTTTATTTTTTTGAGTTGGAGTCTCACTCTGTCACCCAGACTGGAGTGCGGTGGCCGCTCCTGGCCACCGCAGCCTTGACCTGCTGGGCTCCGGTGATCCTTCCGCCTCAGCCTTCCAAGTAACTGGAATTACAGGCATGCGCTACCACGCCCGGCTGATTTTTTTTGATTTATTGTAGAGATGAGGTCTCGCTGACCAGGGGTCTCGAACCCGCGGGCTCAGGCAATCCACTCACCTCAGCCTCCCAAAGGGGCGGTATTACAGGCTGAGACACCGAGCCCGGCTAGAGCGTGTGAAATTTTGCAAGTAAATGACTTGATACAAGTATATCCTGACAGAAAACTTGTCAGAAACTTCTTTTTGTGGACGTTTTCCATCTTTTGCCAGCTGCACATATAGAAGATTATAATCACATGTGCACAAAGGTCTGCCAATTAAGTTCGCGTACTTGCCACCATATGCTTATGTTGGCAGCACTGTACAAACAACTCTGTAAGGTTTCATAACCGTGGTATATTAGTGTCTCACAGCTGTGTTTGTGTCAATGTGTGGTGGTGTCTTGCTGAGTGGCATTCATTATAGTTGTTGCATGTTTTTGTGTGCCATCATGAGAATGTCAGAGCTTAAATTAGAGCAATGAACAAATATTACATTTCTTGTTAAACTTGACAAGAATGGAAGTGAAATCAGAGACATGTTAGTTCAAGATTATGGGAATAATGCCGTGAAGAAAACAGCAGTGTACAAGTGGATTAAATGTTTTTCTGAGGGGAGAAAAAGTGTCATTGATAAAGAGAGGCCAGGATGGCCAGTAATAAGCAGAACTGACTTTAACATTGCAAAACTCTGTTGAATTGTTTGTCAAAATTGTTGGCTGACTATGAGAAGTATAGAAGACCAAATAAACATCAATAGAAAAACAGGAAAATCTTAACTGAAAATCTTGACATGAGAAAGGTGTATGCAAAAATGGTCCCAAAGGAGCTCTTGCATCATAATAATGCATGAACTCACAGAATATCCTCCCTATTCACCTGATTTGGCACCCAGTGACTTTTAGTATTTAATCTGAAGATAAAGGAAATATTGAAAGGAAGACATTTTGGTGACATTCGGGAGATCAAGGGTAATACAATGACAGCTCTGATGATCATTTCAGAAAAAGAGTTCCAAAATTGCTTTGATGGGTGAACTAGGCACTGGCATCAGTGCATGGCTTCTCAAGGGAAGTACTTCAAAGGAGATCATTGTGATATTCAGCAATGAAGAATGTAGCATTTTTTTCTAGGATGAGTTCATGAACTTGATTGTCATATCTTGTAACAAAACCTCATGTATTGACCTGAACAATGCCTGCACCTTCATCTGTTTTTCTTTCATTCATGAAAGCATCTAGAGTATAAGTGAGAGGGATAATTAATTTAGTAAAAAACTTGAATCACATGAACTTATTTTTTGTAATAAAAACTCTGGCAATGTGAATGTTATCAGAAACTTTTTTTGAACACCACACAATGAATCACAGTATACCATCATGTTGTCACACCTCAGGTAAGAATTGCTATCTTTGAGCGGCAATGGTCCATGGAATATCATTATTTGCACTTCTGAAAATCCTTTGTTTTAAAGTCATAAAGATTGTCATAGTTCTTATAAAACTTTTTTGAAGAATCATGAGTAGATGTTCTGAGCTTCCTTAAGGGAACAATAATAGAGTAATGAATGTCACCTTTATGCCATTTACACCCTGTGATTAGCCAGTTAAGGACTGGCATTTTGTCAGAGTCTAAGCAGTCAACATCGACTAGGAAGTCAACATTCAGCCACCTAAAGTATGTGCTCAGTGGTTAGGAGAGAGATAAATTGTTCCCTGTCACAGGGCATTTGAAGCAAACTGTGTACTCATCACAGCAATGAAGAATTCCCCAACTAAATTTACAGTAATTCTGATTGCAGTAATCTGGACACTGGTGAAAATTAAAAGGAGAGTCAAGAAAAACAGTACTAAATAATTTCATAAAAATAAGATAAAGAGCATCAGAAAAAGAAAGGAAACTCAGGTCTTAGACTGAGTTCTGCTATTTTTATTAAGATGTGTGAGTTTGGGCAATGACTTAACCTTCTGGACCTTTCATTTCTCCTTTGGTAAATGAGAGTGCTGGTCTACAGCAGCAGATCCCAGCTACTTCTGGAAACATTAATTCCTTAAACATTAATAGATTCTTCAAGAATAAAGTTTCCCTAGTGAAATATATTTGATAAATTCTGTAAATGAAACATATTCCCTTAGGTGCTTATATCAAAACACATTTTTTGTTTTTTTTTTTTGAGTTGGAGTCTCACTCGGTCGCCCGGACTGGAGTGCAGTGGCCGCTCCCGGCCACCGCAGCCTCGACCTGTTGGGCTCCGGCCATCCTTCCGCCTCTGCCTTCCAAGTAACCGGAATTACAGGCATGCGCTACCACACCCAGCTGATTTTTTGATTTACTGTAGAGATGAGGTCTCATTGCCCAGGCGGGTCTCGAACCCACGGGCTCAGGCAATCCACTCACCTCAGCCACCCAAAGGCGTGGGATTACAGGCTGAGCCACCGAGCCCAGCTCAAAACACATTTTAACAACTTAGTCGATAAAGTATCTTGTCATAGATTTTCTTAACCCCAAGGTTCTTGACTCTTGCCGTGTATTTGAAACACGTAGAAGGCTTTAAAGAAATATCCAAGATGTTATTAATCTTGGATGTTAGAGTGGGGTAACTCATTTGCTCAGTTGTAGAAAAAGTCATAGAAAAAGGCTGTTCTCTCCCAAGGAAGAGGGAGTTCTGTCAGTAGAATGCCTTTGAACTCAACTGCAACATCAGTTGTTCCTGGGTCTCTAGCTTGCCTGCCTATTCTACATTTTATTTGGTAATTGCCAGCCTCCACAATTACCTTAAGCAATTTCTTAAAATAAATCTCTCCTCCTCTCTCTCTAGCTACCTATCGTCTATGTATTGAAAGAGAGAGACACACATATGCACACTCTATTTGTTCTGTTTCTCTGGAAATCCCTAATATATCATCTTTGAAGACTTTTTTTTTAAAAAACAAAAATCTGTGTTAAAGACAAAGGTTCTTTGCTATCTCATAGGCAAATGCAGTCCAAGGATTTTGTTATAATTTCTAAAAAAATCTTTCGTTAATTGTATTAAAATAATTATTTAGGATAATTAACACTTGGCTATTTTAAATATGCTAATATTAATTTAAAATATATTTTATCTCATTTTATTTAGCAGCATCTAATTTCTTATGGCTTTCAAAAATGTTGCTTATTTATAAGATACAAAACAAGAAAATAAAAAGGAATCAATACTGAAATATAAAATATATATCAAATATATCATATTATATATTTCTGTATGTTATATATTTACATAAATATTTTATATTTGTATATTATAATATATAAAATATTTTAGTCCATGATGAACTGAAATTCTGAATATGCTTTACTGTGGGCAAGAGTTCTTGATATAGAATCAATATAAGTGATCATGAATGAGCATTTTAGGATTCACATAGTGAATCAAATAAGAAATGCATTTGGTATGTTAGTATGTGCATTTTCTCAGAAAAGACTCAGAGATTTTATTAGATAGTCAAAAGGCTTTTACTTTAAAAAATTAAAACCAACAATTAAAGAATATTCTAGAAATATACAACTGTCTTCAAATTTCATGGATTAATAACAAGTTACACATACTAAAAAAGTTATCTTGTTGATTGTTTTAAGTCAGTAATAGCAATCTTCTTTCCAGAGCTCTCTTTCTGTCTCTGTTGTTCTTTCCCCAACTCTCCAACAATAAAGAATATCTTATAGGATTGCTCATTGTTTCTTTCCCCAAGATAAGGAATTAAATATTATTTAATACTACCATAAAAGCAACCACAGCTCTTTAATGTAACTATCTAATATTATCTTTGTTGAAAAAATTAACTTTTCAGAGCTATTTTTTTCTGTCCCATTGATTGGCAAAATTTCTTATTAAAGGGACAGATAATACATATTTTAGGCTTCTCAGGCCATATCTCTGCTGTTACTATACCAACTCTTCCCTTGTACCGTGAAATCAGTCATAGATCATGCATGAGTATAGAAGTTTTCCCCAAAAAAATTATTTACAAAATTTTGTGTGAGTTCACATATGCGTAGTTTGAAATCTCTGCTCTAAATGATATCAAAATTTTATTTTAGGTCTCCACTAAGTATAATTTTAAAGTGTTTAACTACCAATATATGAGTTAGTAAATGTGACAAACTATGGTTCGATTTTTTTCTCATGACCAATACTCAATTTCTATTATATTTCATAATTGCTATACTCATAGATTTTCTTTTAAGAGTCTATGCAGGTTTTATTCTTAATATGAACTTTGGAATAAAATATTCAATACTAACTTCTTTGATACTTTTTCCTATTTATACTTACGTGTACTTCTTAGTAGTCTTTTGGTTTTATTGTGAATTTTCTCCAAGAACCTTTCCTAATTCATAGGTGTCATATTATCCCTTTTCCACTTGTTAATAATTTTCATTTTTATAATAAGATTTAAAATATCCTACAAAAAGTCGATTATCTCTTCTGTTTCATGATATTACTTTCTAACTCCTAAAATTGATTCAATGTGGAAGAATATCAGCTGTTTTAGATCAGGTTTGTAGGTTTTAACTCTTCTCTTCCCTATCAGGTAAAATATATGCTGGTGTAAATATGTAAATTTATTCTCAGTTATAGTTTTATGACAAATTAGAGACTAAAAGAAAAGACATTTTATTTATTTATTTATTGAGTTGGAGTCTCACTCTATCGCGCAGGCTGGAGCACAGTGGCATGCTCATGGCCACCCCAGCATCCATATGCTGGGCGCCGGTGATTCTTTCCGCCTCAGCCTCCCAAGGAACTGTAACTATAGGTGCATGCTACCACGCCCAACTAATTTTTTAATTTTTATTTCTTGAACCCACAGGCTCAGGCAACCCACTCGCCTCGGCCTCCCAAAGAGCTGGTATTACAGGCTGAGCCACCGAACCTGGCCTGTTTTTTTTGTTTTGTTTTGTTTTTTGTTTTAAAAACATCTTTCATGGCAGAAGATTTTGGAAGTTCAGCAATTGTAGTTCTTATAACTTTACATCGCCTCTCTTACTTAAAGATTTGGCTGTCATGAACACGAAATCAATTGAGTCTTTTGCTTTGGCATAAACAAATATTCACTGTTTAAGTCAACATGTTCCATGATTTCTGGAAGGCAGAGAGAGTTTCACTGAAATCAAAGACCCATGTAGCAAAATGTATACTAGTTATCATTTGGAAGTGGAACTATATATTACGAAGGACATGAACTATATGGAATGTAGAATTAACTACTATATATGTTCTGGACACTGGGATGTAAAGTGAACTGTTAGTTCTAGTATCCTTAATTTTAAACTCTCATTACTTCAGATCTCAATAAATTGAATATTAAGTCAGTTTCCACAAATGACCAGGGAAAAAACTTTGGTTTTCTACCTGTCTTGATAGATTGGAGGAAAAAATTCCATATGTAGGTTTATTTTTGCACATCAGTTTTTCATTTGAGAATTTTTTCTCTTTGTTAATAAACTTCATTGAGGTATAGTTTATATTAATGAAACACACCAATTTTAAATGTATCCATTTATGTGTTTATATGCCCTTCCCAATTAAGTTATGAAACATTTCCATCATGGTAAAATGTTTCCTGTGCTCCTTTGCAGTGAATTCCATTCTTCATACATGTTAATTACTGATCTGATTGTCTTTGTCTATTCTAGAAATAAAAATATGCAATATTCACTCAATTGAGTCTGGCTATTTTCATTAAAAATATGTCTGAGTCTCATCCAAGTTGCTGAATGTATCAGTAGAATGCTGCTTTTTATTGCTAAATATGTTTTTATTAAATGTATTTTTTGTGAATAGCATGTCATTGAATCTGTTTTTTCTATTCAGTCTTACAATTTCTCATTTTGATTTGTATATTTAGTCCATTTATAATTAATATAACTATTTACAATTTATTTCAGTTACCACCTTGCTATGTCCTTTCTGTTGTCCCCATATATTTTGTTTCTGGCTTTCATCTTTCCTTTTTTTCTAAGGATTACATGAAAATCTTCAGTATTTTATTTTCTTTTTTATTGAGTTTTTTTTCTTAAATCACTTTTTTTATAGTATGCTAGTTGCTTCAGCATTTAAAATATGCATTTTGATCATATGGATCATTTATGATAGATACATTCACTGTGCATAGAAATCTAGTATGACTGGTTATTTTCTATACTAGTCAAACTAATAATCTTAACCATTCACCTAGGGAAGAACTTCTTATTCTAGAATCTACTGTCAAATAATATTATATCACTTACATATACAGCAATATATTTTTAATTTCTTTGTCCTTTGTGTTGTTACTGTCATAAATTTTAACCTCACATATGATGTGTACTCAAAATATTGGCATTACCGTTTACAAAAATAGCAAAATTTTAAAGAAAACATTAAAAAACATAAAAATCTTTAACTCATACTCATTTGTATTTCAGAACATTTTTCTTTATATCCCAAAGAAGTTCAAGTAGTGTGGTTAGCTATTGCTATACATTTTTAACTTTTGTCCATTTTGCCAAAATTTTTGACAAATTTTGATAGATACATTCACTGTGCATAGAAATCTAGTATGACTGGTTATTTTCTAATAAACTAAACATTTTCTCTTATTGTCTCCGACTGAATTGTCTCTGATGAATAGTCAATGGTCATTTACATTTTTTTTCCTTTACATGTAATATGTCTTATTTCTTTGTCTAGTTGTAGGATTCATTTTCTTTTGTTAATGGTTGTTAGAAATTTAATAATGTTGTTTCTTGACATAATGCTGCTAGACCTTCATTAAATTTCTTCACTTTCTGGACTAATTTTTTAAAAGAAAGTTTGGACTATTTTCAGCTATTATTTTTTCAAATATTTATCTGCCCTTTCCCATTTTTATACTACTACAATTATATGTTAGAACAATTAATATTGTCCCCAATTCATCGAGAATCTGTTTTATTTTCCAGTCTTTTATTTTTTTTTTCTCCTTATATATTAGTTTGGATAATTTCTATTGCTGCATTTTAAAGCTAGGTTCTATTTTTATTAGAAAAAACTTATCTATTAAGTTCATCCATGCCAGACATATCACCAAGCTTATAAGTTCCATTTAGCTCTTTTAATTTCCATTTCTATTACCATATTATGCCTTTGTTTAAATACGTGTACATATTTATTTATTTAGCTTTTTTAAAGTTCTTGTCTGTAATTCAATCATACTTGCCATCTGATTCTGTTTCTGTTCTCTGATTTATCTTCTGATTAATGTAAGTTTTCTTTTTCCTATTTAGTAACTACTAAATTATTTGACTGCTGGGCGTTTTGAACATTGTTGAGTATATGGATCATATTATTTTCCTTTAGTATTTTTTTTTCCTGCAGACCATTAATTTACTTGCCAATCTCCTAGTCTTTTTAAAGCGTGTTTTTACACTTTTTAAGTGCCCCTTAAGAGCAGTTTTGTATTTCCTCTTAGGTCAGTCTTTGTCTAAGTCATGGCATTTTTGAAGTATCCACTGAACTTCCTGGATATCCAATGAGACGTCTTTGAGACTGTGGGATCTCAAATATGTCTCAGTGGGTATAAGCTTGCAAGCTCAGGTATTACTTCAGTTTATAGTTCTGTTGTAGGTTTTTACTCACATATGTCTTTGCCTGGCTTCTTAGGGTGTCACCTTTTGAATATTCATCTTAATATTTAGTCAGAGCTTTCAGTAATCCCCTTTTAAAATTTCTGAATATATATTCCTCTCTGTAGCCACCTTCTTTATGGTAATTTGCTCTAATAATCTGCTATACTAGTCAAACTCTAATAATCTTAACCTTTCACCTAGGGAAGAACTACTTATTCTGCTTATATTTCCTTTCTCTGTACTTTGGTTTGAAAGTGTCTCCAACAAGAAAGCCTGGCAATTGTAGGGCATACTTCATTTTTCTTTCTTTCTTCAGGTGTTCTAACTCTGTTCTGTCTGTTGTCCAAATTCTAAGTTTATTTTTATATCATCTGTCTTATTTCCTAGGTTTTTTTTTTTAATTTTGTTTTTTTGTGTGTGTTACTAGGAGGAGGGCTAATCTAGTATCAGTTATTTAGTCTTGACCAGAAACAGAAATTTTTGTCACTGTATAATGATTTTTTAATATGATACCAGCTTTCTTTATTATGAGAATCTTATAGTTATTGCTTAGTTAGTATAAATTGTTATTTCTTTATATTGTGCCACCTCCCAAAGATGCTTTACCATGACTCATGGGTGTGTCAAATCTCCTACATACTTCTCACAAGACTCCAGTATTCTTAAGAACACAGGTTTGGGAACACTATATCAAAAGCATAGTTCATGATGATCAGTATCTGTGACTTTGGACAATTTAGAATGAATGGAAAGTCTCAGATAAAAATTATTTAGAAGTTAGTATCATTTAATTTCCATTTTATTTGGAAATTTCCATTACTTGTACAACCTGCTTTTAAAAATAGCAAAAATAGAAGAAATTAGCATAAAAATTGTATGAAGATATTTAAGAGGGATTGAAACATCTTGTCTTCTAAGAATACTAACATACTATTAACATGCTAAAGTATTTATGCTGTTAGTTTGTCAAGAGAAGCTTTTGGTTCATTTAGGACAGGTAATTATTATAAACTTTTATATTCCATCCTATATGCTTTCGATTTTCCCCTTATGTTGACTTTCCTTCCCGTAATACTACTATTTTTCACTGGAATCTATAGGTATCCTTTAGCTTCCTTTGTTATACAGAGGTTTTGTGACCTTTGCCTAAAGATTTTGTCTGAGTCAATAAAAATGCAGCATTAGTAAATACATTATAATATGTCCACTGGAACCAAAGGCATTCAAGGCTAGTTTCATTTGTCCTTAAAAGTAATGTGTGGATTGCCTGAGCCCGTAGGTTCGAGACCCGCCTGGGCAGCAAGACCTCATCTCTACAATAAATCAAAAAATCAGCCAGGCGTGGTAGCGCACGCCTGTAATCCCGGCTACTCGGAAGGCTGAGGCAGAAGGATCGCTGGAGCCCAGTAGGTCGAGGCTGCGGTGGCCAGGAGCGGCCACTGCACTCCAGTCTGGGCGACAGAGTGAGACTCCAACTCAAAAAAAAAAAACAAACTGTGTAATGAGTGGGGATAACATGCAAAAGAAAGAAATCAAAGCCCAAAGCTACACAAATCACTTCAAAAATCTTAAAACACTTTTACTATACTGAATAAGATTTATACTGATACTGATAAATGCCTATGGCCAGAGAGAATAATTTGACATTTCATTAATGAATTGTTCAGAAAAAAAATTCTCAAATTATGTTTATTTTTTTCCCACTGCTGTCACACTAAGAAAACAACAATCATCAACACAGAAGTCTACCATGACCAAATGTGTGGTTTATCCCCCCAACACACACCAAGAAGCAGACACCAGCTAGATGTTCCCTAATTAAATTCAACTTTGTTGCAGTTTTCCTGGAAATAGCCTGAGATCCCGCAGGTTGAAGACTCAGTCTCCAACTTCCCCTCTTCCCCCAAACACCAATTGCAAATCTGAGTCTCCAGAATTTTTAACTGGATTCAAGGTGGGGTTTCCATAACTCCTGCTTCAAATTTGATTATTTTGCTAGAATGACTCACAGAACTCAGGAAAATACATTTAGTGGTTTATTATAAAGGACATTAAAGGATACAGATGAAAAGATGTGTTGGGGGAACAGGTGAGAAGTTTCTATATTCTTTCTGGGTGTGCTATAATCCATGTACCTCCATATGCTCGGCTATCCAAACTCTGTCCACCTGGTTTTTTTATGGAGGCTTCATTACATAGTCATTATTGATTAAACCCTTGACCATTGGTAATCAATTCATCCATCAATTTTTCACCCTTCCCTGGATGTGGGATGGGGCTGAAAGTCCCAACCCTCTAATCATGCCGATGTCTTTCCAGTGACCAGTCCCCATCCTGAAGCTACCAGTAAATACTACCATACAAAAAGACAACACTGTGAAGATTGTCAGGATTTTAGGAGTTGTAATGGGATAAAGACCACATATATATTTCACAATATCACTTTTATACTCTTTATTTCCAAATAATTATGTTTTAGTCATTACCCTAAGGAGAAGATAGTCATAAGCTAGAGGTCAGCTCCCTGTTTTTGTTTCAGGATTCTGAAAAATTCTCACAGAAATGATAAGCTAAAATAAATTAACATTTTACATCTAAATAAGTCTTAGTGAATTGGATTGGACCTATGTAAGCCATAAAAACATTTTTTAATCGCATATCTTTCATAAAAAGAGATATAGTATACTTTTTTCCCTTCAGTACTCATTACTTTTCAAATGCTGCTCCATTTTACATAAGAACATAATTCAAGTAATTCTGTCAATCACGGAACTCATCTCACTTATAGTCAACCATCTAAGCATGTGTCCCAGTCAGAAATAGCCCATAGAAAGCCCCCTGACAAGTCCAGAGTTTGTCCCAAGGTCGCTATATGGGCATGAGATGAATGAAGTTTCTTTCCATTTTTACCAGCTAGAATTGGAAAATTGGCAGGTTGTGAATTGAGCTCACAGCAGATCTTTCCTGCCATTGGAGATGATTTATCTGCTGAATTATAAGGAAACATGAAGAAGATAGGTAAATCAAAAGATGAAAAAAATGATTCTCGCATTTAAACCCCTGAATACACCTATGTCCAAGCCAAATGTATAACCTGAAGTTTCCAGTCAATCGGTCAATGATTTCTCTGTTCTATATAGGATATTTTCAATTAGGTATCTATGAATTGGCACAGAAATTCCCTACTGATATAAAAAGCAAAAGAAAGATAAAGTTTTAAATTACATTTATGATTCAGGATTCTATGGCATTTATGTTGATATAGTGACATTACTATGGTTGATATTTAATGATGTATCTTATTTTTTACACTTTTTAGTATTTCATTTTGTTCTAAATGTTTCCCTTGTAAGCAACATATAAATAGATATTTCAATATACAGTCTCATAATTTCTGACTTTTTATAGCTACCTTTACTCTTGTACTTTTGTTTTGTTTTGTGACTTATTTGTGCCTACCTTCACATCCCATTTGAAGTCTCTTGTTTTCTATCAAGTTATTTTGCTAACTTTTTAATTTTCCTTCATTTTGTTAGATTGGTAAAGAGTATCTATACCGCTGTTGCAGAGGTTAAGAAATATGTCCAAGTTCATGCAGCCAAAGAGCAGTGAAAATGAGATTTGTACCCCTGAATGCTCAAATCCAGTGTTTACACTATTAGTGTCTAGATAATATTGTTCCTAGGTTGTAGAAGGGTAGTATATATTTAAAATAATTACTGTGGGGATGGAGACTCAGGGATGTACAAAAATGATAGCATTAATTTGAATTAATTGGATTAAATAATGATTTGAATTAAAAGTAAAAGAAGGGAAAGCATGTGGGATAACTGAACGAACTCTGGTTTGGATGACTTGATGTACGCTGTCCTAATAATCTGGACAACAAATAAAAGGAGAGATAATAAAATTGAGTTTGGGCTGCAAGTGTTTCATCCAAACAGGAGGGTTATTAGAAGATTAGAAACATAGAGGGTTCTTAGGTAGCTCATTAGGTAATTTTCTGTTCAGAAACTTTGGGCTAGAATTTTAAAATGCATTATGTCTAAATGTCTAGGGAAGTCATGGATTTAAATAAGAGCTCGCAAAGACTATACAATAAAGTAGAGCCAGAAAAGGACAAAGGAGAGTAATACAGAGAAGCACATAGAAATCTGTGTTGTAAATAAATTAATAGATGCAGAGCACAGGAAACAGCACCTGGCATATAGAATGTACTAAATAATGATTCAGTGATGATGTTAATGATGACGATGATAAATAAAATAAACCTGCCTTCATTACATTTTTTTCTAGCTTATGGACACTGCATTTGGTTTAAATACAAACCAGATCTTAGATAATTGGTCCATTATTTACCTCACGTGATAAATAATTTCCAACTCCTATTTTGAGCTAGAAAGAAATATTGAGCCTGATATCCAACCATGTTTTGCTTCCTATGAAAGGGAAAATAAATACTAGTAAAGTAATGATGAGAAATATTTCATCTCACAATGATTTTTCAGCTTCTGGAACAACTACACTAATTTCTAAGGCTGCTAAAATAATCTCAGATAAATAGTTGGGAGTTTTATATGGTAGCTATATAAATTTTCTTTTAGATATAACAGAGTATGATTTATCTCTTAACATTTTTCTTTTTTACATTTCTCATCAGGTTCCACTGATATAATTTGGTCATGTTCAACTATATGTGAAAAGCACTTTTTCCTCTTTTCCCCAAACACATCTTCACATAGTGAAGGTGAAATTTGTGCATCTCTGGGGATTTAAGGAAAAAGAGAAAGGTGGAAGGAGAAGTTGAAAGGCAAAGTGTAAGTTCAAATTGTCAAGCCATGTGATCTGTCTGAATTTTACCCAAGGGATAGCCTATTCTTATTGTCAGAGCAGAGAGATCTTGGAAAGCAAGAAAGACAATTCAAAGAGATGGGAAAATCCCAAGCCAAATGGAAAAATGAATGATAATATTTTACAAATTGTGAAGGCAGTTTCATTCCAAAGGGCTTTTTTAGAACAAGCACAGTTTCTCAGTTACATACAGTTTCTTACTGAGATAAGCTTCATAACAATTGAAATAACATTGAAAGGGAATGAGATTTCTGAATTAAGTTTAATTTACATTTTATTTTTAAAGGGTAATACTTGCAGAGTAGTATTTCAAGTCCAAATGCAAATTATGCAGATGTTTTACATTCACCTAGCCTCACTCCAGATACTTCTAAATTTTGTTTCATATATAAATATGCACATACATACATTTATACATATATGTGCATATATATATTGCTCAATTCTGATATACCTTTTTTCTTCTGTTATTTTTAATAAACAGTTGATACTATAATAAACAAATAACATTTAAGGATTATTTAAGAGGACAATCCATTGTGATACTTGAAAACTGATCATATATATTTGTTCTGTATTATATGTTAAACTAAGAATAATCAATATTTTATTAACTTGTTCTTGCAACATTACTATGATGTTCATTTTTGCAGATACAAAAGAAAAAAAAACTTAAGGCCAAAGAGTAATAGATTTAGGACTAGGATTATCTAGCCTCAAAGTTTAAGTCATTTGTTCAATATACCAAACTGTCCTTGGTTTAAGGACTTAGAATATCTGGGCCATAAGAAATAATTTATAACTTTATTAAACACATCTTTAAGCATGGCACTCTGTGAGATATCTGAAACTGAATGCTATACAGGGAGTGTCTGTAGGCTTTGACAGTTTATAAGAAAAAATGCACATGCATTTTATAGACTCTCTCTCTTTCTCTCCACACACACACACACACACACACACACAAAATCAGGTCAAATAACTAGAAATATTGAAAACCCCTTTATTAATATTTTAACATAAATTATGAGTTCATTTTTGAGACAGCAAATGAATACTGATTTTTTTTGCTTTTTTTTTTTTTTTTTGAGTTGGAGTCTTACTCTGTTGCCCAGGCTGGAGTGCAGTGGCATGCTCACGGTCACCACAGCCTTTACCTGCTGGGCTCAGGTTATCCTTCCGCCTCAGCCTTTCAAGTAGCTGGAATCACAGGCATGCACCACCATGCCTGGCTAATATTTTGATTTATGGTAGAGACAAGGGTTTACCATGTTGCTCAGGCTGGTCTTGAAACACTGAACTCAGCAAAATCCTCTTGCCTCCACTTCCCAAAGTCCTGGGATTACAGGCTTGAGCCACTGTGCCAGCTGAACTTTTTGCTTTTCTTTTTTTTTTTTTTTAATATATTTTTTACTTTAGAATTGTGGGGTACAGTTAAGGGTTAGGTATACAAATATACATCCTTCAGGCACCCTAGTTGATAAGGGGTGTCCCCCCATCCCCAGAAAGATGTTGACTATTGTTAACCCCACCTCCCAATCCCTCCCTGTCACCCCCACATATTTTCCTACCATTGTCAATCCTTTTCTTATAGTATTACAATAGATGTTCAAGTTCCAATTATGAGTGAGAACATGTGATACCCAGATCTTTGTTTCTGTAAGAGATCACTCAGTATTATAAACTCTAACTCCATCCAGGTTGCTGTGAAGTTCATGATTTTGTTCTTTTTTATGACTGCGTAGTAGTCCATCGTGAACATGTACCACATTTTTTTAATCCAGTCCTCTTTTGATGTACAGCATGGTTGCTTCCAGGTTCTTGCTATTGTGAACAATGCTGCGATAAATATATGTGTGCAGGTATCTTTTTTATAGAGTGATTTGAGTTCTTCAGGGTATATTCCCAATAGAGGGATTGTGGGGTCATATGGAAGGTCGATATTTAGAGCTTTTAGGAATCACCACACTGCTTTCCACAGAGGTTGCACTAGTTTACACTACCACCAATAGTGTAGAAGTGTTCCCTTTTCACCACATCCTCTCCAGCATCTGTTATTTTTTGAGTTATTGATAATGCCCATTCTGATTGGAGTTAGGTGGTATCTCAGTGTGGTTTTGATTTGTATATCCCTGATGATTAGTGAGATTGAACATTTCTTCATGTGTCTGTTGGCCGCTCATATTTCTTCTTTTGAGAAGTGTCTGTTCATATGCTCTACCCACTTTGTAATGGGGTTGTTTGTTTTTTTCTTTTCAGCACATCTGAGTTCCTGGTAGATCCAAGATGTTAGGCCTTTGTCAGACATGAAGTTGGCAAACACTTTTTCCCAATCTGTAGGCTGTCTCCCTGCTCTCTTGATGGTTTCTTTGGCTTTGTAGAAGCTTGTCAGTTTAATGAGGTCTCATTTGTCTACTTTATCTCTAATGGCCCATGCGTTTCGAGTTTTGTTCAGGAATTGGATGCCAGTTCCAATTTCCATAAATGTGTGTCCTACATTTTCTATGGTTCTTATGGTTTGAGGATTTACATTTAGGTCTGTGATCCATTTAGAGTTAATTTTTGTGTATAGGGATAGATAGGGGTCTTGTTTGAATCTTCTGCATGTGGTCAGCGAGTTTTCCCAGCACCATTTACTGAATAGGTTCTACTCTCCCAAGTGGTAGGTGTCGAAGATGAGTTGACTGAGAAATTGTGGTTTTGCTTCTGGAATCTCAATTCTATTCCATTGGTCTATATGCCTGTTCCTATACCAATACCAAGTTGTTTTGATTATTGTAGCTTTATAGTAAAATTTGAAGTCTGGTAATGTGATACCTCCTACTTTTTTTTTTTTTGCTGAGAATTGTTCTGGTTATTCTTGGTCGTTTGCATTTTCATATGAATTCCTGTATTGTTTTTTCTAGGTCTGAGAAGAATGTTGCTGGTAATTTGATGGGTATTGCATTAAATCTGTAGATTGCCTTAGGTAAGATGGACATCTTCACAATGTTGATTCTTCCAATCCATGAGCATGAGATATTTTTCCACTTGTTTGTGTCATCTTGATTTCTTTGAGCAGTGTTTTGTGGTTTTCATTGTAAAGGTCTTTCACATCTCTGGTTAGGAAGATACCTAGGTATTTCATTTTTGTGTGTGTCAATTGTGAAAGAGATTGCGCTTTATATTGGGGTTTCTGTTTGTTTATTATTGGTATAAAGAAATGCAATTGTCTTTTGCACATTTATTTTATACCCTAAGACTTTGCCAAAGTCCTTTATCAGTGCAAGGAGGCTTTTGACAGATTATCTTGGTTTTTTCAAGGTACACAATCATGTCGTCTGCAAGGAGAGATAACTTGACTTCTTCGCCTATTTGGATACCTCTGATTGCCTTCTCTTTTCTGATTGCTCTAGCCAGGACTTCCAATACTATGTTGAACAGGAGGGGAGAGAGTGGGCATCCTTGTCTTGTTCCAGTTTTCAGGGGAAATGGTTCCAATTTTTGTCTGTTTAGGAGTATGCTAGCTGTGGGTTTCTCATAGATGGCTTTTACTATTTTGAGGTATGTTTCATGTATGCCTAGATGTTCGAGGGTTTTTATCATGAAGTTGTGCTGGATTTTATCAAAAGCTTTTTCTGCATCTAATGATATAATCATGTGGTTTTTGTTCTGATGTCTGTTGATGTATTTATTATATTTATTGTCTTGCAAATGTTGAAACAGCCTTGTGTCCCAGGGATGAAGCCTACTTGGTCATGATGGATGATTTTTGAGATGTGTTGTTGAATTTGATTTGCCAGGATCTGTTGAGAATTTTGGCATTTATGTTCATCAAAGATACTGGCCTGTAGTTCTCTTTCTTTGTTGGGTCTTTACCTGGCTTGGGAATCAATGTGATGTTAGCTTCATAAAATGATTTGGGGAGGGTTCCATCTTACTCAATCACCTGTAATACTTTCAGTAGGATTGGTATCAGCTCCTCCTTAAATGTCTTATAGAATTCTGCAGGAAAGCCATCTGGTCCAGGGCTTTTTTTTATATGTAGTTTACTTATTACATAGTCAATTTCCTTGATTGTTATTGGTCTATTTAGGGTCTTGATTTCTTCTTGTTTCAACCAAGGCAGGTTGCATGATGTCAGAAAGTCTTCTATTTCCTTAAGGTTTTCAAGTTTGTTTCCATACAAGTGTACATAGTAGTCTCTAATGACCTTTTGTATTTCTTCAGGGTCATATGTAACTTCATCTTTTGTGTTTTTTATTGTATTTATATGGGCTTTTTCTCTTTTTTTCTTCATCAGTCTAGCTAGGGGACCATCAATCTTGTTTATCCTTTCAAAGAACCACCTTTTTGTTTCAATGATTTTTTGTATTATCTTTTTGTCTTCTATGTCCTGGATTTGGGCTTTTATTTTGGTGATCTAGATTCTTTTGCTGAAGTTAGGATTTTGGTGGTCTTGCTTTTCCAGCTTCCTAAGGTAATAGGTTAAGCTGTTATTTTGTGATCCTTCCATTTTCTTCATGTGCATTTGTAGAGATGTGAATTCCCCTCTTACTACAGCTTTCATGGTGTCCCAGAGATTTTGGTAAGATGTTTCTTCATTTCATTTGTTTCCAGGTATCTTTTAATCTCTGTTTTGATTTCATCATTGATCCATGAGTTGTTTAGCATCATGCTATTTAGTGTCCATATCTTTGTGGGTTTCAGGGGAATTTTGTTGGTCTTGATGTTTATTTTTATTCCACTGTGGTCCAAAAAGGTGCATGACAAAATTTGATCTTTTGAAATTTGTTTCTGCTTGATTTATGGCCAAGTATGTGGTCGATCTTAGAGTACATTCCATGTGGTGATGAGTAGAATGTATATTCTGTGGTCATTGGGTGTAGTGTTCTGTAGGCCCCAATTAGGTCCATTTGGTCAAGAGTCACATTGAGGTTCCAGATTTCATTGCTGATTTTTTGTCCTGATGATTTGTCTAGGGTTGTGAGTGGGTTATTAAAGTCCCAGGTATGATAGTGTTAGAGTCAATATCTTTTTTGAATTTTCCTAGAAGTTGCATTGTGAAAGTTGGCACTCCAATGTTGGGTGCATATGTTTAGGATAGATATTTCTTGTTGATGGAGTGACCCTTTTATCATTATGTAGTGGCCTTCTGTATCTTTTTAAATTTTTGATAGCTTAAATGGTATTTTGTCTGAAATTAGGATCACAACTCCTCCTTTCTTTTGTGTTTTGTTCACCTGGAAATTTGTTTCCCATCCTCTTACATTGAGTCTGCGAGTGTCCTTTGTAGTGAAATCAGTCTCTTGAAGGCAATATATTGTTGCCTGGTGATATTTTATCCATTTTGCCATTCTATGTCTTTTCAGTGGTGCATTTAGTCCATTCACATTCAGGCTAATTATTGAAATGTGAGAGATGATCCCTATCATAAGGTTCTTATAGAGTAGTTGTTGTTGTTCCTCTTTGTTTGTTGTCTTTCTTTTGGTTTTGGGGTTGGTTCCTGTGTGTTTCACTCTTTTTCCTGTACTCTTGTGAAGAACATTGTTGTTCTTTTTTCCTTTTCTTCTGTGTTTAGTACTTTCTTAAGTGTTTCTTGTAGAAGTGGTCTGGTGGCAGCATAAGTTCTTAGGGATTGTATGTCTGGGAAAGATTTTAATTCTCCCTCACTGATGAAGCTTAGCTTGGTTGGGTAGGTTATTCTTGGTTGAAATTGTTTATCTTTTAGAACTTTGAAGATAGGGCTCCATGCTCTCCTAGCCTGCAAGGTTTCTGTAGATAAATCTGGTGCTATTCTAATTGGTCTTCCATGGTAGGTTATGTGGCCTTTTTCTCTTGCTACCTTTAGAATTTTTTCTTTTACAGCTACTTTGTTTAGGTAAATTATTATATGTCTGGGAGTTGGTCTTCTCATTTGTTGTCTTGCAGGGGTTCCCTGAATCTCTTGTGTTTGAATTTTCACATCATTTGTGAGATGAGGAAAGTTATCTTCAATAATTTCATGAAATATTTGTTGCAGGGTGGCCTCTGTCTCTCTTTCTTTTTCAGGATGTCCAATTACTCTGATTTTTGGTCTTTTGAAGTAATCACTCATATATGGAAAGTTTTGTTCTGTCTTTTTAAGTTTCTCTTGTATGTTTTTGACAGTTTGGGTTAGTTCTATATTTTGGTCCTCAAGCTCTGAGATTCTTTCTTCTGCTTGGCTAATTCTGCTTTCCATGCTTATTAGTTTGTTATTTATTTCATTCACAGTATTCTTTACTACTGTTATCTCAGTTATCAACTCCTTTCTAGTTTCTTCTTGTGTCTCCTCAATTCTTTTTAATCTCTCCATTAATGTCTTGATATCTAGGTTTGCAGTTTGAGACCAATCTCTCTGGGGGCTCTTCCTTGTTTGCATTCCAAAGTCAGTTTTCTCAGTGTCTGTACTCCCAGGAGTCTGGGAGAGACCCATATTCTTCTTTTGGTTTTTCTTCATTTGTGCAGATTTTTCTTTCTCCCTCTTTCCCTCCCCTTCTTTCATACTGTTTTTCAGGGAAGGTGGGGTTGCATTTACTTCTTTTGTTCAATCTCCTGTTCTTCCTTATGAGGGTCCTCTGGCTTTGTTCACTTTTGAGGCTGGACTGTGGGTTGGGGGCTGTACTTTTTGCAGTTTTGAGGTTTAATTGAGTGGGATGCTGTGAATCAGAATCTATCTGCAGATCCCAGTATCCACCAATAGGTGTATGGGCACACTGGAACCCGTTTCACACTGCCCTACAATCTGTCTGTGTAGCAGGGTTTATGTTTGCTGCCTCAAACTAAAGGAAGTATGAAAAAGGAAAATAATGGAAGGGGGGGTCAGGCAGAAATTAGAGAGAGAGAAGAGTGAGAGGGAAAACAGACATACCTACCAACTAATGAATGAAAAAAGAAACACAAGGCCAGAAAAGAGTGAAAACAGACATACAAATAAAATTCCCTAAAGCATGCCGGTAATAGACAGTCAAATAAAATCATCCCCTTTGATGCATTTTCTCCCAACAAAAACAGGTAGTCTAAATCAAAAAGCAAACAAAAGTGAACAAAACAAACAGTCAAAATTATAAAATCAGAAATCAAAATAAGAAACCAGACTAGCTCTGGAATCTTTCCTGAGTGTCTAAAGTCTCTTCAGCTCTTATCTCTTTGCTTAGCCCCCCCTTTGCTTACAGTGCAGGCAGATAGATTTTTTTCCAAGCTTGGGCTGGTTCCCTTGGCTTGCTGCCTGAGAGGTCTGCAACAGGCCTGAGTCACCTATATCTGATTCAGCATAGAGGGGGGGCCTTTTGTCGCCTGTTTAGCAATGTTACCTTAGAAACCAAGGTGGAGGTTGCTTGTAGATGGGGGGGGCAATGCAAATCTCTGCCTGGAAAATGGCCAAGGTGAGCAACTCCTCTTTCAAGGATCCTTTCTCTCCATCCTTTCTCTCTACTCATCCAGGTCTGTGGGTGATCCACTATGATGGTCTGTGGGATCAGTAACATAGCTGGGTGCTGGATCTGGTGTGCTGCTAGTGAACTGTGTTGTTGGAGGGAGCTGGGAATTCTCTCTTCTGGAGCTGAGAGCTGAGAGTGGCTGATCAGCACCTCCTTAAGATATAATGTTTCCTTACACAACCATGGGGTCCCCAGCATGGGATCGGAGTTCCAAAGGGTGGGTGGTGAGTGGTGACAGTGGATTTGGACCCTGCTCAGGGCACTTCAACCAGGAATGGAGCTGGTATGTCTGAAAGGCAGGCATCTAGAGCATCCCTGGGTGACAGCAGCTTGAAATAGGGCTGGATGGGGGCCCAGAACCCAGGGCAGGGAGCTAGAACTCTGAGAAACCAGCCTGGCTTTCTGGATTGGGCACCCAGTCAGGGAGAGAGCTGGCAGTGACTGAGTGCCGGGCGGATCACTGAGTGCCAGGCGGATCCCCAGCAAGGGAACCCAGATTTCCACAAGGTGGTATCCAAGGGCCGCAAGGTGAGACATTGTAGCTGGGGAGGGAGCTGGGATCTCCACATGGCTGGGGCCCAGGGCCACCTATAGTGAAGCAGTGGCAGCCAAGAGGCCTCGATAGCCAGCCTTGCGTGGGTCCCAGGGTCTCCAGGCCTCGGAACGGTCTGACTGGCGATGAGCAGGGGAGTGGGGGAAGGAAAGTAAGAATCTTCTTGGGAACTCACTTTTGAAGAATCTCAGGGTCCTGCCTGTGCCATTGTCATTTTACCGGGTTTCGCTTTTTGCTTTTCATGTGTGTATCTAGTAGTTTGATGAAATCATTAAAGCTATTTCAACAATATCAATCATGAAAACTTTTATGGAGTATGCTATAATTGATATGATCTTGAACATGTTATACTCTGAGTATTCTCATCAGGGTAGTAAAGGAGAAACAGTATATAAATCAACATAAAAAGCAACATTTTTACCATTAGGATAATAGTCCAAACAATCTTCAGCAAAAGAAACAAAGCAAGAGGTACCACACTTCCAGATTTTAATTTATTATAAGGCTACAAGAATGAAAACAGCTTGGTATTGGCACAAGAATAGGCATATAGAACAATGGAACAGGATAAAGATTCCAAAAGCAATACCTCAATTTCTCAACATACTCATCTTCAGCAAAGTCTCCACCATCTACCACGTGGGAGAGGAGAACCTATTCAATAATGGCACTTGGGAAACTGGCTGACCACATACAAAAAATTAAAACAAGACCCCTACCTATCACCATACACAAAAATCAACTCTAAATGGAACAAAGACCTAAATGTAAAACCTCAAACTATAAGAACCTTAGAAAATGCAGGAGACACCCTTTTGGAAATTGGAACTGGCACTCAATTCCTGATCAAAATCACAAATGCCCAAGCCATAAGAGATAAGATAGGCTAGTGGGACCTCATCAAACTGAAAAACTTCTGCAAAGCCAAAGAAACTATCAAGAGAGGAGGGAGACAGCCAACAGACTGGGAAAAAAATATTTGCCAACTGCATATCTGAAAAAGGCCTAACATCCATGATGTACAAGGAACTCAAACATGATGAAGAAAGAGGAAAAAAAAGCCCTATTACAAAGTGGCCAAAAAGATATGAATAGACACTTCTCAAAAGAAGGCATAGAAGCAGGCAACAGATACATGACAATATGCTCAGCCTCACTAATCATCAAAGAAAAGCAAATTAAAACTACACTGAGATACCACCTAACTCTAGTCAAGATGACCCTCATCAATAACGCAAAAAACAACAGGTGTTGGAGATGATGTGGGGAAAAGGGAACACTTCTGCACTGTTATTGGGAGTGTAAACTAGTGGAAAACAGTTTGGTGATCCCTAAAAGATCTAAAAATTGACCTTCCATATGACCCTGCAATTCCCCTTCTGGGAATATACCCAGAGGAACTCAAATCACTCTATGAAAAAGATTCCTGCACACGCATGTTTATTGTAGCATTATTCACAATAGCAAAAACATGGAACCAACCGTGTCATCCACTGAAAGAGAACTTGATTTAAAAAATGTGGTACATATCCATATTATAATATTATGCAGCCTTAAAGAAGGACAAAATTATGAACTGTGCAGCAACTTAGATGAATTTAGAGCCTATAGTACTCAGTGATGTATCACAGAAACAAAGAACTGAGTACCACATGTTGTCACTCATAAACAGACCTTAAACAATTATCATAATACTATAAGAAAGGGGTTGGCAGTAGTGGGAAACTGCCTGTGGGTGAGGACACACCTAATCAACAAGAGTGCCTACATAATGACCATTTGTATACTTAACCTTGAATTGTACCCCACATTTAAAAAAATAATAATAAATAAATTGAATGAGGGATGTTAAAGACTAATTTGTACTGAGATGCCCTAGTAAAGTGACAATTATTTCTTCCTTTCATGAATTTGTCTTTAATTTTTCTCTTTCTTTGTCTATGTTCTTTGAATGTTAATATTGGTAAGACTTAGAGTCAGGGGCATAAAAAAATAAGACACTTCTTTGAGATTGTCATTGTTGAATTGGGCCAGGTGCTTTTGACATTTAGGTGTTATGGGGAAAGACCTGTCATAATAGTTCTGACCCAACTCAATCCAGTTGGGTCACTATTTTCAGATAGAAAATTACCCTTTGGCATGTGTGTGGTGCTCAGATAATACTTGGGTAAACTTTTATCTTAATAACTTTAAACCTGACTTTTTTCACATTCTCTGGAATAATAGTTTTTCTATAAATAAATAAAAATAGATTGGGAGAAGAGGTGGTTAAGACTATCTTAAGATAGAACAATACATTTAACTTTTTCCATGTCTATAGCCCCCATAACATTAAATTTACTTAAACATAAACATTTAGTTATTGCTTTATTTTTCTCACATACAGAATTAATTTTATGACATAGAGAAGATGGGTACAGGTGTTAACCTGTGGAAGGGGGAGTGGTCAACACTGACAGAATAATATACACCATTTCTGTTCCCTATACACTGACCTGTGGTTTTAGACTATGAACTCACATGCAGGAATTTTATATACTGTATCAGCAATTTATTGTCTACTAAAAAAACAAAAACAAAATTGAGATCAAAGCATCAACAGTAACAGTGAGGAAAAATAACGTTGGCAATGTTGTTGAGCACTGATCAAAGAAAAAGTAGAATGAAGAAATTGATTTAAAGAATTAAGGACCCATGGGGAAGGCAAAACTCTAAGGTTGAGGCACTCCTGATTATTCAACATAGCCCTAATTTACATATTGCCATGAAGTAATTTATAGATGAAATTAAGGTTACTAATCACCTAATCATAAAATAGTGAGATTATCCTGGATTATCTAGACGTGTACTGCATATTCCTATGAACCATTAGAAGCAGAAGTCAGAAGAGTTTGTCAGAGGCTATGGAAGAGAGATGAGGCAGAAGGTGAGGTCAGTGCGAATTGAAGCATGAGGAGAAAAAACTTGCCACCGCTGACTTTGAGACAATCCACAAACTGGGGACCAACCCAGCTTTTCTATAAACTGAGAGGAATCCCAGCTTAAAACCAACAGAAAATGGGGTTCTTAGTTTAACAATTGCATAGAAATGAATTCTGCCAACAACCTAAGTGAGCCTGGAAATGGATTCTTCCCTCAAGCCTCCAGAAAGGCATGTAGCTCTGCAGTTACCTTGATTTCTGCCTGATGAGATTCCAAGCAGAGAGACCTGTTGAGCTATGCGGCACCTGGACTTCTAACCTATAGAACTGACAGAAAATAAAGTTGTCTTCTTTTAAGCAGCTAAATTAGTGGCAACTTTTTACGTCAGCAATGGAAAAAGTAACATACCAAATATTTATCTTTCTCAGAAGCCTCATGCCCAATGCAAGAATACTTTTGCTAAAATTGAGAGGTTAGTAGACCTCGGACCATGGCCCTTTGTTTTAACATATCATGCAAAATATTCATATAACAAATTTCTATGAGCGTCGGTATCAAATCAATAGATAATATAAAAGGCAAAGCAAGTTTTTGGTAAGTGAATAGAGCATACTGTATATATTAGACTTGAGAGGCAGAGATACCCATACCTCTGGGAGGCATCGTGAAATTATCTGTAATGGAAAGGTAACTTGCTTGAAAGATAATCTGTTCCATTTTTGTCTTGGATGAAAAAATGACTTGCTGTGTTTTCTTATTCACTTTACCAAGGTGCAATTTGCCTACTATAAAATGCAACCGTTTTTTAAGTGAACGATTTGGTTGAGTTTTGAACAATATATGCACCCATGTAACCACTACTCCAATTAAGATATGGAACATTTTCATAACTCTCCAAAATTTCCTCATTAGTTTCAGTGAGTCCCTTCCAACTCACATTCCAGTTAACCACTCTGCTTCTCTCATAATAGTTTCCTTGTGAGTACTTTGTAAAATAGGAGTAAAACAGTGTGTATTCTTTGAGGTCTGAATTTTTGCACTGACCTAAATATTTTTGAGATTCTTCATGTTCTCACATTCTTCTTTTTAAATTGTTCTGTCCTTTTTATTCCATTATATGACTATATCATCTATTGATAGATAAGTAATTAGGCAATTTCCAATTTGGGGTTATTATGAATAGATTAACTATGAGCATTTGTATACAAGGTCTTTCTGTGAAGATATGTTTTCATTCCTCTGAGACAAATAGTTCTTAGAGAAATAGCTTGGATTTGTATAGTAACAGCCTGTTTAAAATTATTAAAAATAACACACTATTTTCAACAGTGGTTGTTCTTTATTCACTCCCATCAGCTAATTATGAGAGTGCTGCTTATGCTACATCCTAATTGACAATTGGTATACTTAGTGTTTTAGGTTGTAGCCATCCTAGTATATGTTTAGTAGCACTACATTGTGGTTTTAATTAACATTTCCCTAATAGCCTATAATATTAAGCACCTTTTCAAATGTTTTTACCTATTCATTTATCTTCTTTTATAATTTATTTAAATATTTTGTCCATTACCTTTTATGAAGTTATTTGTTTTCTTACTATTGAGGTATAATTTTTTAAAGATATTAAGGATACAATTTTTTTGACAAACACATGCATTGAGACTATTTTCTCCAACTCTAAGTCTTCCTTTTTTATTTTCCTAATGGTGTCTTTTGATAAACAGAGGTTTAATTCTGAATAAGTACTATTAATCATTTTTTTCTTTTGTGGCTAGTGCATTATGTGTCCTGTCTATCAAATCCTTCTTTATATAATTGTAAATTCTTCACATATATTCTTTGTTTTCAAGATTAGTTTAACTAGACTAGATTGTTAGGGTTGATGTATAAAATTTAAGAATCAGTTTGTCAGTTCCTATATAAAATTCTGATGTGAATGTGATTGAGATTTCATTGTATATGTAAATCAACTAATGGAAAATTGATACCTTAAAAATTTTGAGTCTTCCTCTGTTTAAACATGGCATGTAACTTTAACTGTGTAAGATTTCTTTTATATTTCTCAGTAATAACTTGTGGTTTTCTCTAAATAAAACTTGCACATATTTTTAAAAACATATTTAAGTATTTTATGTTTCTTAATACTTTCATAATGGTTTTAAAATTTCTTTTATTTCTGAAACTATTTTACTTGGAAATGAATTTGTATTTACTGATCTTTTGCTATTTGACATTGTTAATTTTACTTATTAGTTTTTTATTTCTAATTTCTTCATAAATTTTATGATTTTTCATGTACACAATCATATTATCTGAAAATAAAGGTTTTTTTTTAGTATATTGATATCTCTTTTTTTTTTGCTTTTTAATTATACTGACTAGGGCCTCCAGTAAAATGTTAAATGTAAATTTATTCATTCTGTAGTGTATTCGACTGATGGATTTTAAAATATCAGAATAATCTTATATTCCTGGGATAAGACTTGGTCATGATGTATTTTTCTTGTATATAATGCTAGCTGGACTTTCTAATAATTATGAAAGCTTACCAGTGTTAATAAGGGCTATTAGTATTTTTTTCTATATTCATCTAAATTTGGAAATATTCCTTATTTCTGTATGTTCAAAAATATTTGTATAATATTTGTCATATGTGATTATTAAATAATCAATAGACTTCACTAGTTAAGGAACTTGGTCATGAAGATTCTGTGTTTATTTATTTACTTATTTATGTGTACATGTGTGTGTGAGAGAGACAGAGACAATATTTTAAAGTACAATTGCATATAATTTAATCCATACATTGTAATGCAAGTTTTATATTTCTTCTGCAATTTTATTCATTCAATTCAATCCACCAACTTTACTAATTTGTTTCAAAACTTTTGTCAATTTAATCTAAGTTATAAAATCAATAAGCATTTAAAAATAATAATCACATGTTATTTCAATATCTGTAGGCTCTGTAGTCGTGTTCTATTTTTCAATATTCATAGTGGTATTTTTTAGAATTTTTTTCTACTTTTTAAAAATTAGTCTAACTAGATTTGTATTAGTTTTAGTAATCATTTTTAAAAATGCTGTAGAGGGCCTGACATGGTGGTTCACACCAGTAATCTCAGTACTTTGGAAGACAGAGGCCAAAGGACTACTTGAGCCTAGGAGTTCAAAACCAGCTTAGGCAACATGGAAAACTCTAGTCTCTACAATCAGTCAAACAATCAATCAATCAATCAAATAGCCAGGTATGGTGACATGCATCTGTAGTCCTAACTTGAGAGTGTGAGGTAGAAGGATCACCTGAACCCAGCAGGTCGAGGTTGTAGTGGCCCTGATCATGCCACTGTACTCCAACCTGGGCAACAGAATGAGACTGTCTTAAAATTAAAATGCTGTTGCATCTCATTGATGTTTACTTTTTGCTTGTTTTCCATTTCATTGATTTCCAATGTTACATTTATTTTCCTTCTTTTCACTGTGAGTTTAATTTGTTCTTATTCTAATCTCTTGAGGTGAAAATTTAGACCTTGCATTTTAGATCATTTTTTTAAACTGTAACAATTTAAAGGTGCAAATTTCTCTGTTAGCAATTTTTGGTCTCCATTCACAAATTTTAGTGTCTCGTTTTTAATATAATGAAATTCAAAGTATTTTTTAATTTCCCTCATAAGTTTTTCTTTGATATATAGACTATTTGGAAATATTTTCTTCAGTTTCTAAGTATTTGAGTATTTTAAAAGATATTTTGACATAATTTCTTTTAATTTAACTTTATTGTGAACAATATGTGCCTAATTATTTATATTCTTTTAAAGTTTTTGAAACTTGTTTTATGGCCTAGCATATAAGCTATCTTAGTTAATGTTCTATGTGCATAAGAAGATAATGTATATCCCACTATTATTGGATTGAAAGCTTTGTAAATAAATGTCAATTAGATCATTTTATTTGAAAGCCTTGTTCAGGTTTTCTTACTGATTATCTGTGTAATTTTTCTAACACATACTAAGAAAAGAAGACAAAATAATTCAATCAAAATTGTAGGCTTGTCTATTTTTTAAAAATCTATTTTTATTTTATGTACAATAAGTCTATATTATTAGTTGCATGCATATTCTTTCTTGTGTTATACTTTTCAATAACTGTCCATTTAATCATTATACAATGGATCCAGGAATATCTGGTTAAGTCTAGAGTAGCTTTCACTGTGGTCAGTTTGGCTGTAATCCTAACATATAAACATTGTCATCTCTAAAAAACACTTTGTGTGGTCCATGAGATCTCTTTATTTTGGTTGGTTAAACTCAAACACTATTAGAGTCTAGAATGCTGGAGACCAGCTCCAGCTGGGTTCAGGGTACCCCAAAGGTGGAAACGGCATTGGTGAATGGGAAGAAGAAGAGAGAAAGAGAGAGAGAGAAAGAACGAGACTGGACTCTGGTCTAGTGCAGAAGGGATGTGTTATTGGGAATTACAATGGGTCTTTTATACACAAAGTCAGATGTGGGAGGGGCGTCCCCCACCCACCAGAAACCTTAATCCATGAAAACTTAATCAATGATTGCCTTTAAACCCTTTTCATATGATAATCTTAAAATCCCATAACAAAGGATAACCTAATCTGTGACTGATATATTCTATAAACCTTTTTCATCCTAAACTGATTGATTTATCCCAAGTTAAACAATTCTACAGAAGCTTAAGTATTTACTTTACAAACGAAAGTGGCCCATCCCAGAATGTTTGGAATGTGGCCCAGTCCAAAGTTCACAGTGGGCTACCTGCAAATAACCCAGCCACATTCTTTCAACAAAATGGCTGTCTTCTAAAACTATATTCTACAATTTACACCTTCAATAAATCCTAAGATCATGACCCAGAAGCCTAAGACGCTTAGATGTAACCCGAGTTTAAATTATAAGTTGTGTGAAAGCCACAACTGCAGTTTGTGGAAGAATGGGAGCAATGAGCTTCTAAAGCTAGCTTGTGTTCATCCCGATCTCAGGGTTTCTATGTTTTGAGCTCACAGGAGCTTAATCTGGTTAGTGCTGAGTAGAAAGGAGGAGGAAATGGGGCCAATAGCTCCCGAACGCATCCTAGTGGTTTCGGGGTCAACGGCCCTTCCTGATCCCTAACGTTAGCTCAGTGGGCCTCCGTGGCCAGCTCCCAACACTAGAAATTTTTTATTATTTGGCTGTATGACAATTGTATGTTCTCAGTTGTTAGTTTTTGCATGTTCTTGTGGAATCATTCTATGTAGGTACAACTTAGCATTCAGCCAAATGATCAATGAGACCTTTATACAGATCTTTGGAAATCTTTCTCTGAGCAGATCCTCTTAGTAGACACTCTGTCTTCCAAATTTCTAAACCTTGCAAATCTCTAATTTCTGCCTATTTGATTCAGCAAGATTGCAAAGCTATGTTTATGCCAATTCTTCTTTTGCCAGTGCCTAGTAAGTAACTCCATGAGGAATGATGAGGTTTTCGTAGGGCTCATCTGTTGTATCCTTTCTATAATGGTTCACAGTTGTTTGCTGTCTACTTTCTGATGAATGAAAATGGTTATTTCATTTTAAAAAATCTGGTTTTATGGTTGATTACAACTAGATGGCAAGTTTAGTATTTGTTACTTTATCTTGGTTGAAAGTGGAGCCTCTTTTGAAATATTATCACATATATTTTGGGTTAAAGTAAATCTATCTTCCTATACATTTTACCTATTAATCTTCATTGCTTTTCCTGGAACAAAAGAAAAAAATATATTTTATATTTATTTTATTATGTCACTTGAAACATTCACAAAACACTGAAGTATTAAAAAAACAGTAGTTTTTACTTTATTTCTGTTCATTGCTTTCACCAAGTATTGAGCTTACATTTTTGTATCCATCATTCTATGTTAACACAGATTCAATTTACAACTAAAATAATTTTTTGATGTCCTTATGCATTTTTCTCTTAACAATTTAACTCTATTCTCACCCAGTTATAGTACTCTTTGCCCTTTATTTATTGATGTTGTTTCATTTCACTGAATAGTAGCAAATGTTCATTAAAAGTAGGAAAAATTACCAAATGAAATGAGCTCATAATCTAAATAATATTTTTTCTATCTTTTACATCAGCATAATTTTTAGAATTCAGTCAGCCATATTTTGTAAAATTTCTGAAGTAGACAGTGAATCTTGCCTCAGAGAAAATTTTTCCATGAGAAATTGCTACCTCTAATTACAAAATTGGCATAATGAGAAACATCAAGTGTAACAAAATTTCTTCTTTTAAAATTTCAACCAAATGCCATTTTAAAATAAAGTATTGGGAACCTCGACATTTTCAAAGGATTCTTGATATGACTAATTATATCAAGTATAATTTGTTTAAGTGGTGATTTTCTTCAGGACATATTTGACAAGCTGGAGTATGTGAGTTCTGTTTTATCATAATGTTCCCATTCTTTAGTTATTAACTATGATTCATATCTCTATTGCCTGGAATATATCTTCGAACATATTAGTTTTGTAAGGTAACCTCTCTTTTTAAAAATTCAATTTGTTTGCATAAAGACACAAATGATTAACGTTTATTAAGAATTCCTTTATGTTAAGCACTTTACATGTACTATGCGTACTGAATAAGTAGCGATTCTTGCCGTTTTCTT
The DNA here is from genome assembly GCF_000164805.1 of Carlito syrichta. Classification (NCBI taxonomy): domain Eukaryota; kingdom Metazoa; phylum Chordata; class Mammalia; order Primates; family Tarsiidae; genus Carlito; species Carlito syrichta. Next base: position 227,008 of record NW_007247513.1, read on the forward strand.
TCTTTCTTTCTTTCTTTTTTTTTTTTTGAGTTTGAGTCTCACTCTGTCACTGAGGCTGAAGTGCAGTGGCAAGCTCACGGTCATCCCAGCATGGACCTGCTGGGCTCAGGTGATCCTTCTGCCTCAGCCTTCCAAGTAGCCGGAACTACAGGCATGTGCTACCACTCCCGGCTAATTTTTTGATTTATTGTAAAGATGAGGTCTGACCAAGTTGCCCAGGCTGGTCTCGAATCCGTGGGATCAGGCAATCCCCTCACCTCACCTCCCAAAGTGCTGGGATTACAGACTTGAGCCACCGCACCATACTCTTACCATTTCTTTATTGCTTCCTTAGTACTTTGGAGAATTGAAAACCTTGCTTAAGTATTTTTTTCATTCTGTTTCTAATCATTATAATGAGTAATCTAAAAATCTACATTATGGACATAACTAGTGACTTCATCTTAGCTTCTCCATTTCTTCCATTCCAATGACTATACTTTAAATATTCATCAGCATTTGGGATTTCATCAACATTAATACATACATATATCTATGTAAAACCTCAAAATTGAACTCTGCAGTAGGATCATGTAGAGAGAATAGACTCTCTCTTTCTCTCTCTTTCTTTCTGTATACACACATGCATACATACACACATCACCTATATAAAATATCACATCTTTTGTCATTGCAAAAGAGACAAAAGGATATTAAAAACAATGCTGGATTTACTTTTTAATGTGTTGCTTAGTTATTAATAAACTTGAACACTGATTTGGAAATTCCACAAGAAAATTGGAAGTGTGGACCTGAGTATTGTGAGAAGACTAAAGCCATAAATATCCATTTGGATTATTCTACTTGCAGGTAAATTTAAGCTTCTGAGTTAATGTTTTCCTTTTTCCTAGAGATTCATTTCCTTTACTGACACAATAATTGTCATTTGGGGTTTGTAATAGGTTAAGAGCTGTTGAAATAATGAATACGTTTTGATGGGGTTGGTTATACTTGGTATTATTTTGTACCAAACATAATGCTAATCATTCAGTCTACTTCATTTGCTCATAAAGAGAATTTCGGCTTTTGTAAATCTATAAATAATATCACATAAAATAATTATAATACTTTTCAATTGATTACAGCAAAACTTTGCATTTATTTTTCTGAATGAGGGTTTATATATTTGCATTTTATTTTATATTTAAGTACATATCGGAAACATGAATTGCACTTTTTTCTCCAGTAACAACTCCTTCACTGAGTGCTATATTTTATATGTATTCTTTTCAAAAATCAGTTGTTGCCAATGTGATAGTATTAAGAGGTGGCACCTATAAGAGCCCATTAGGTTACAAAGGCTATTTTTCCACTAATGGGATTAGAGTCTTTATTAGAGGATTGAGATAGCATTTACTAGCTTGCTCTTCCAGTTTCTGCCATTTACAGACATAGAGTCCTTCTCCTACAGAGGATGCAAAAATAAGATGCCACCTTAGAAGCAGACAGCAGCCTTCAACAGACAGCATACCTGCTGGCCCCTTGATCTGGACTTCCCAGCCTGCAGAGCTGTTAGAAATAAATCTCTGTTCTTTATAAATTACCCAGGTTGTAGTATTTTGTTATCGCAGCATAAATGTACTATGATCATTTTGCTACTGGAGTTTCTGTAAAAAATACCTAAAATTGTGGGAGCAGCTTTGAAACTGGGTAATAGGCAGAGGCTGGAAAAGTTTGGTATAACAGATAGAAAGAGCCCAGATTACCATAAACAGAGACTCAAGAATGATTTTGCTGAGGGCTCAGAAGTGGAGAGCTCTATGGAAAGCTGGATTGTTCTTAGAAGTTACTTAAGTGCGATGGCTCAGGTCTGTAATCCCAGCACTTTGGGAAGCCAAGGCAAGACAGTTGCCTGAGCACAGGGGTTTGAGACCAGCCTGGGCAACTTGGTGAGACTTCATTTCTACAATAAATTAAAAGAAAATTAGCCCGGTGTAGTGGCATGTGCCTGTAGTTTCAGCTACCTGGAAGGCTGAGGTGGAAGGATTGCCTGAGCCCAGCAGGTCTAGGCTATGGTGCCCGTGAGTGTGCCATTGCACTCTAGCCTGGGTGACAGAGTGACTTCAACTCGAAAAGAAAAAAAAAAAGAAGTTACTTAAGTGGTCATGAACCAAATGTTGGTAGAAAGGTGGACAGTGAAGACCATTGGGATGATATCTCTGATGAAAATGAGGAAGCTGGAGTATAGAGCATTCTTGTTTTAAAGTAGCAAAAAGACTTGTGTTCATGTCTTAGAACTTTGCAGAAGACAGAACTTATAAGCAATAAACTAAGATTTTTAAGAAATTGTACATATTTATATAGTGCAGAGTGATATTTATTTTTTATTAATTTTTTTATTATAAAGATGTGGGGGAATATTATAAAAATTCAGGGTTAGGTATACAAACATTGATTATGCAGGTACCCTTGTTGATGAAGTATGCCCCTCCCTCCCCTAGCAGTTTCCTTCAACTGCCAATCCCATCCCCCTCCCCTGACAGTTTCCCATTATTGTCAAATGCTTTCTTATAGTATTATAAATGTTCAAGGTCCACTTATGAGTGAGAACATATGGTACTCTGTTCTTTGTTTCTGTGATACATCACTGAGTATGATCGACTCCAAATTCATTCAAGTTGCTGCGAAGTCCATATATTTGTCCTTCTTTATGGCTGCATAATATTCCATTGTGTATATGTACCACATTTTCTTTATCCAATCCAGCTTCCTTATGACCCAGCAATTTTCCTATTGGGAATATACCTGGAGGAACTCAAATCATTCTACAAAAAAGATACCTGCACACGTATGTTTGTTGCGGAGCGATATTTCAACACGTGTATGCAGTTTGCCGTCATCAAATCAGGATAATCACCTCAAACATGTATATTGGGAACATTCAAAATCATTTCTTCTAGCTATTTAGAAATGTACAATAAATTACTATTAAACATATTTACCTAACATTGCTATAGGACAGTGGTCAACAACCTTTGTGACATGAGGGGCAGGTTTTATGGAAGATAATTTTTCCGTGGATGTGGCAGGGGGATGTTCAGTCAAACCTCACTGCTAATGTTAATCTGCATTTGCAGCCAGCCCCCAGCTAGCATCACTGCCTCATCTCCACCTCAGATCATTAGACGTTAGAGTCTCATAAGGAGCGGGCAGTCTAGATCCCTTCCATAAACATTTCACAATAGCGTTCATATGTTGCCACTGAAATGACAACAGGAGGCAGAGCTGAGGTGGTAGTGGGAGTAATGGGGAACAGCTGTAAATATAGATGCAGCTTCGCTTGCTGGCGCACAGTTCACCTCCTACTGGGCATGCCAGCTCTTAATGGGCCATGCCATGGTCCAGGGGTTGGGGAACCCTGCAATGAACACTAGAATTTAGTTATTCTATCTGGCTATAATTTTGTATCAGTTAACCAACCTTTCCCTATTTCCCATGCCCCCTATCCTTGCCAGCCTAAATAACCACACTTCTACTCTCTATTTCTAGGAGCTTAATATTTTTAGGAGCTCAATACTTTTAGCTTCCACAAATAACATGTGGTATTTTTGTCTTCTGTGTCTGTCTTACTTCCCTTAATATAGTGTCCTCCAGATCAGGGGTCCCCAACCCCAAGCTGCAGACCGGTACCAGTCAGTGGCTTGTTAGAAACCAGACTGCAAAGCAGGAGGTGAACAGCAGGTCAGCAGAGCTCCTCTGCTATCAGATCAGCAGTAGCATTCGATTTCAGACACATGCAAGCCCTACCGTGAATTGAACATGGAGGGAAAGATCTAGGTTGCTGCTCCTTATGAGAATCTAATGCCCGATGGTCTGATGATTTCCCCCGACCTTCCCCTTGGTGGAAAAATTGTCTTCTATGAAACTGATCTTTGATGCCAAAAAGGTTGGGGACTGCTGCCCTAGATCTGTCCATATTGTTGCAAATGATGAGATTTCAGTTTTTCATGACTGAATAGTATTCCATTGTATATTTTCTTTTTCTATTGGTCTGCTGATAGACATTTAGGTTGGCTTCACACCTTGGATATGGTGAATAGTGCTACAATAAATGTGAGGTACATGTATCTCTTGGATATACTAATTTACTTTCCATTAGATAAATATCCAGTAGTGGGCTCGATGGATGATATGGTTAAACTAGGATATTTGGCAGAAGATATTTCTAAGAAGTAAAGTGTTCAACTTGCTAAATGGCTTCTCTTAACTGCTTATAGTAAAACATGAGGAGTGAGAAACGATTAAAAGACAGAATTTATTATTTAAAAGTGAAACAAAGCAAAAAAGACTTAGAAAATGCTCAACCTGACCATGTGTAAAGAATAAAAAGTATGTTTAAGAGAGAGAATCTGAGGTGTGGCCAAGCAACCTAAGCAACCATTTGATAAGGAGATTACCGTGGATAGAAGGAAGTCAGGTGCCATTCATAAGGGTGGAATGACATTTCAGAGATCTCAGAGTCTGCCACGCTCACCATAGGCTCAGAGTACCAGGGCCTTGAGGACAGAACAGCTTTGAGAGAGGGGCTCAGGGAGCCTATGGAACTTTTGGACTCACTGCTTAAAACTGTCTCAAGTTTCTACTTGTCATATTCCAGTGCAGTGCGTGGCTGCATCATTTGTGTCTCGGATGGGCCCAGGTGCTGCTTGGAATACCAATCTGGAAGGCACAGTTATCAACCTTGGCAGTATCTACATAGTGCTAATTCTGCAGATGCACAAAGTGCAAGAGCTGCAGAGGCATGGCTGCCCTCAACCTAGATTTCAAGATTGTCTTGGATAGCCTCTGGGCCCAGGCAAAGACTTGTCAATAACCAGTGCTTCCTCAGAGAGCTCCCACTAGAGAAATACCCAAAGGGAATCTGGGATTGAAGCCACCTCAAAGAACCTCAATTAGGACAATACTTAGTGAAACCGTAGAGCGGGTAGGGCTGCCCCTAAGATTCCATTCTTGTAGAGCCGCCAGTCTGGGAGAGCTTTAGGAACCTTAGTCTAACCTTGAGAGTTTTGGAATATGAACTGCACCCAGAAAAGCTATGGCCCAACCTTGGCCCTAGTGTGTCAGAAGGTGGGACATAGTCAGTGAGAATTGTTCTTAGGCCTCAAGATTTGGTCTTGTTTGCTTTGTTAAGTTTTGGACTTGCTTTGGACCTGTTACTCATTTCTTGTTTCCTGCTGCTCACTTTTAGAATGAGGATGTTTATCCCATGTGTGTTGCACTATTGTATTTTAGGAGCACATAACTTGTTTGATTTCATAGGCTTATAGCTGGAGGCGAATTTGCCTCAGGATGAATTGTACCTGGAATCTCACTCATATGGTATTTAGATGAGACTTTTGATTTAGAGTTTACATTTAGAGTTTAAGGTAGAGTTTAAAGTTAAGACTTTCTGGAATTATTGGAATGGAATGAATGTGTTTTGTATGTGAGGACATGAATTTTTTGGGGGGGGGTTGGGTTAGGATACTTTAATTTGAATGCCTCTCTTCCAAAATTCAGGGGTTGCCAATATTATAGTGTTAAGATGTTGGGGTTTTAAGAGGTTATTAATTTATAAAGGCTTCTCCCTCATGAATGGCATAAAAGCCTTTATAATAGAGGTTTCATACAGCACTTTGCTAGCTTGCCCTTCTACCTTCCACCATGTGAGGACACCACATTTCTCTTCTCCATAGTATTCAGCAAAACAGTGTCATCTTGGAGGGAGACCGTAGCACTTATCAGACAGCAAACCTGCTGGCACTTTGATCTTGGACTTCCCAGCTGCTAGACTGTCAAGAATAAATTTCTGTTCTTTATATTATCCAGTCTGTGGTATTTTTTTAAATAGCAGCAGGCAATAAACTAATACACTGAAGTTTATATTATGAGACCCAATATTCCAATTACTGGGGTTTTTTCTGTTCCTAGAGATTATTTTTAATGGATTTAGATCCTTTATGTAACTGAAGTTTAACTTTCTATTCTAATTAAAAGTTCTAATATGCTTTCTGAGGTATAATCATGTGCATTACCTAAGTTACATTTTTCTCCACATAAACCATGGAATTGTTATCAAAATTAAACACATATTGATAAGTACCTCAATACAATATGTTAAAATATGAGTATTTATCTAACTTTATCTAACTTGAAAGATATGATTCAGTTGGCTGAAATGATGGAGTATACACTGTACCAGACTTTCCTAAGAATGAAGAAACCAGTAGAAAGTGTTTTAAAGGTCTTCATTTATTACCATAGAATTAAATTTGCAGCTACTTTGTCAACAAACTTTATATCCAACTGCAAATCAATCTTAGACGCAGCATTTATCTGACCGTCTTTTTCAATTGCCTTTTAGCTAATATGTATTTGTCTTACAATAACAGTTGCTGGCTCGAGACCCGCCTGGGCAGCGAGACCTCATCTCTACAATAAAATAAAAAAATCAACCGGGCGTGGTAGCACATGCCTGTAATTCCGGCTACTGGGAAGGCTGAGGCGGAAGGATCGCTGGAGCCCAGCAGGCAAGGCTGCGGTAGCCGGGAGCGGCCAGTGCACTCCAGTCTGGGTGACAGAGTGAGATTCCAATTCAAAAACAACAAAACAAAACAAAAACAGTTGAATGATAGGATTGTTTTCACATTACATTTTATATTATACCTATAATCGGGACTAAGAATTCTATACAGACAAAATAGATAATAATGACTCCCTATTAAAGGCTATGAAGAACCTGCTTTTTCAATAGAAATTCTTAAGTTGTCTATACTAGGAGAAGAATCATGAATTTTTTTTTTCTATTAGTACTGGAAAATTTTTGTGATATTAGTTGAAAATATATTTTGTTTGACCAATCTAAATTTTTTTGGCATCCAATGGTTTGCTTATGGTAGATGCAGAGGAAAACTGTTTCTTTGCTATTTCACGAGTACATATGGTAGTGATTCCAAGATTACTTCTTTGTTCTTTAGTAATGCTGGCAATTCTTTTACCAGTAGCAAAACATTTTAATATTATATATTAAAATTATATATTAACATTTATATATTAAGGGAAAACTTTAAGACTCTTACCTCTGATTTTAATGGACAATGCCCTTTCTGGATATTCATGGTGGAATTTTAGGCAAACAAGACGGTACATAAACATTGGCTTTTTAAAAAGGGTGTGGGGAGAAACAACTAGGCCTAAGCAGATTTTACTCAATTCAAATGCTTGTTCATAATTAACTTTGCAAGGAATTTTTCCCAAATTATTACTAATTTGAGCTTAAGCAGACCAACAAAACAACATTTTCTTCTCTGTTTTACCTGTGCTGACTTTGCTTACAGTGACAGAGAAGTTGGTGGCATGGCCAGCAACAACAAGCCACATCCCTGGGAGTTAAGTACAGGGAGCCAAGTGGAACTAGACATGATGAAGGTTACTTCATTTTTCCAGGTAAGGATCTCTGGGAGCTCATCCCTGGAACTTTCCTCAGCCAGCTGCTCCTCTTTCCTCTCTCTCATCCCTCATCTAGCACAGGACAGCAATCATGCATTAATGGCTAAGTGCTGGGAACACCATGGTGTGCATGATGGTATTCAGAAATCCTTATCCTCACATGCTTTTGCTGTGCAGTTCATTTTTTAACAAAGGACTAGAAAAGAAAATGTGGATGTGAGTGAAAGAGAAGAGCAGGGGGCGAAAGATCACTTGGTAGCAAATGAATTACATTCAAAGTCAATTTTTAACTAATTCTTCCTGTGGCTATTAAAAGAGCTAGTGTTACATAGAGTCACAAACCAGTCCTCAGTAAATGAGTATCAGTGAGAGATCCACTTCTGGGCATAAAGCATCCTCTTTAGAGAAAATCATTCTTGAAGTCCATATATTAAGTTTATTCTCACTATTCTAAGACAGTTCTAAATAATATAACAGAAAAGAAAAACTGTTGGATTTATCCACCTTAAAGAGACCATAAATTGACTTCCTGCTGATGACAGAGTACTCAGAGAAAAAAAAAACAAAACAAAAAAGAAACCAACAAAGAAACACTTCCAGGCCAACAATAGAGATTGCTTCAGTTCAATTTTCTTTCTTATACAGGATCTGGCTTCATATTTTAGCTCCATAATACATTTATTAGGACAAAATTCAGAAATATTGTCAAAAAACTGAAAATAAACTTAATATGCATGAGTACAAAACATTTTTTGTAACTTCTTTTCCCCAATAGCTGCAAGATAAACATTTGTTTTTAATTCTTCCTTCCTTCTCTCCTTCTTTCCTTCCTTCCTTCCTCCTTTCTTCCTTTTGTTCAAGCCATGGGCTGCATTAGGGAAAACTATTTTTTTTTCCTTAAAGTGCTCACATTAATTATTTCGTTGATTAGCCTTTACCTTTAGCATGATTAGTTCTTACACCCTTAATTCTATTGCAATATACAGTGACAATGTCTACCTTAACTGCACCAGAAAGGAAAGTCTTCGAAAAAAGGACTTAATTTCCCTAGTCATCTAGTCTGTGTATTAACTGCTATGTAGAAACTTCTTGGAGGTGACCTCTCCAAGATACACACATCTTGCCATCACCAATCCATAGGAGAGTTTGAAATGGGGTGTGAGAACTTGCAACATTTTACTCAGTGTCTTGGGAGATACCATTATCATGACCCCTTAAATTTACTGTCTTTATAGACAACGTGCTATGGGAAAGGGGGACTTCGGAGTTAACTCAGCAGCTTTGGCAAATGAATGCTCCATGAGAGTATTACTGCAAACCCCAAGAGAGGATATTAGTCTAACTCTTCATTAGCAGGGGTGAGAAAAAGCTGTCCTCTGTGTTCCTGGATAGGCAGACTTTATTCCAGTAGGAGTTTCTCTCTGGAATTCAATTCTCTGAAATTCTTAGTGCTCTCAAAGTCAGACTTGTCTTTAATGGAAATGGGATAAGGGGAATCTAAGAATGTCAAGTGCAGAGTTTTATTTTTCAAGGAGACTGTGGGTTTACAAATTGGAAGGAAAAAAAAAAAACTTCTTTAAGCAGAATTAAAGTGCAATTGTAAAAGTTTAACACATTACAATTTGACAATGTGCACTAACTGATAATGCCACCCACTTGACTCATTTACCAATTTAAGGTTATTTTGTAATCTCCCTATGAGTTTCCCAACATAACAGAAGAACTCTGTGAGACTGTGTGCATGTATGTGTGTGCGTGTTGCCCTAAAACAGCAAATAACTTCCCACAATTCTTAAGAAAATATAGTTGACAACTCCTTTTCTTACACTTTATATAGCAATGATATTTGTGCAGAAGTAATTTTTTTTCAAAGTTATATATTGGTGTAATGTGTGGATGAACAGAATGCAATGAAAATTTCAAAATAGCATAAATAATGTTAAAAAATAATTGAGAACAAAGGAAAAATATGAATGAAATCTGAAGTTTTAAAATCATAATACAGTGAGTATAAAATATGAATAGAAAAATTATCAATATTTGATAATAAAAATATTTAAAAGACATAACCTAATTCATTTATCTATTCCTAAGTTCAGTTTTCTCCTAATGAATGAAGCACAACATTAAAAAAAACTTTAGGCCGAGCTCGGTGGCTCAGCTTGTAATCCCGCGCCTTGGGAAGCCGAGGTGAGTGAATTGCCTGAGCCTGTGGGTTCGAGACCCACCTGGGCAACTGGTGAAACCTCATCTCTACAATAAACAAAAAATTAGCAGGGCGTGGTAGGGCGTGCCTGTAATTCCGGCTACTTGGAAGGCTGAAGCGGAAGGATTGCCGGAGCCCAGCAGGTCGAGGCTGCGGTGGCTGGGAGCGGCCACTGCACTCCAGTCTGGGTGACAGAGTGAGACTCCAACTCAAAAAAAACAAAACAAAACAAAAAAAACTTTATAATGATATTTTGCAGTAAAAATAATTAAAAAGTGCTTACTCATCATTGTGCTGTGTTTGACCCATTACGAGATCTATTAAACTCTAAGAACTTAAAAATAAAGTGATGAATTTTTATCATATTAGTTTGGTAATTTTTTATGCCACTACATTTTTTAAGAGTTTTATGGAAAATATAGCTTGTGGTTTGAAAATAAATCCATAAGTCAATGAGAAGTGGTTCTTTTGACTCTGAACCATGCTAAGAGTGGAAAATTCTGAACAATGGGAGTTAAACTGATCAATTTATGAGGAGCTCTGATGGGAAGTTTCACTCTGTCTTTTAACCGATACATGGAATTTTATTTTTTATAGCAATCATAACTACTTTATCATGCCTTGTCAACTTTTAGCATATTTGAATCTACTTATTTTAGTTTGTTATATTTCCAAAGTTCTCTTGTATTTTTAATAAATCCCTTAATATTTATATTATATCTTGCATTCAGGTAGTAATTAATTTCTTGATCTTTTACCCTATTTGTTTCAATAGGCTCAGAGATTGCTCTTTGATCCTTTTCCACCATGTAATCTATTAGCATGTCCAGAAATCTCCAATGCCTCTTTCTTTACAGTCACTTTTTCTCTCTGTCCTATCCTTTTCTCTCCTCTTAAAGCTCTTTGACCTCAGATTTTATTTTATTTTATTTTGCCCCAGATTCATTGGGTTACAAGATTTATTGGTCCTACTTCTTTTCGTCTGGGGCTCAGCTTCATTTCCAAACATTATTTTTGGTTTGTCTTCTCACAGTCTTCCATCCATATCCACAGTCTAGGGATAGGCTTCCTACACTCAATGATATACAACCTGACCAAAAGAATCTGACCTAAATCAGAGTTCAACAGTATAGCTTCCTCACATAGACTTATGAGTACTTAGTCCACAAGTTCCATGTCCTAGTCTCTGGGCCTGAACAGATTAGTGGTCTAGATATGCTAAGTTTTCATGCTTATGGAAAATTATGACTAATTCAAGTAGTGGAGAAACTTCCATGCTTAGCTGGTGAGTGTATACCTCCTCTGATTTCCCATTTACAGTCTTCAACTCACACTCTGGTTTCCCACAGAAACTTTCCAGTTAAAATGATTCAGTTTCAGATTTTGCAGTGTTCATGTGTCAAAGCAGCGCCCTTCGGGGTTAGAAAACTAATTTAGAACAGAATTCTAAGTGGAAAGGATGCTCTAGTCACTGTTATCAGTAGATTCTAGACCTTGAGAAATTCACCAGTGTTGATAACTTTCCTCCCCCCATAAGAGATGATGGATGGTACTATGATATATTAAACCATGAGATTGCACGAAGCAAAGTTGAGCCAACTTCCTTTGTGGACAATGCCTCTTATTTAAGTAGATGAGATTATTGCTTAAATATTATGGGAACATTCTTCCTATTGAGATTTTTTTTGTGTGACCCTTCTTAATATGGGATAAATATAAATGATACTCAGGATGTGAGCAAGGACAGTTTTTTTGTTTGTTTGTTTTTGACAATACAGAAATGAGTAGAACGATTGAGGTGTGCATTTTTGACTTCAAGAAGTATTTAAATGGATCTTATATGATAACCTTACGTGACTCCGAAATTTCTAGCTTTTCTGAGCTCATGACCTAGGTTCAGACAGATGATGCTGGATGAAGGGTTCACTGCAATAAGGAGATCTCCCCTCTAATTCACTAAATGGTACTCTATTCTGTGAGTCTTATTCTCAGATTGAGGTTATTTTAAGACAGCATAATTGGTGACTTTGAGAATCAAGCCATGGTATATTGAACCCAAAATTCTAACTGACCCAAGACAATCCATATAGAAGAGAAGTACCAATAGATAGTCCCACATGGAGGTAGAGGTTATGTCCATGGAACCCATTCCATCCAACTGTATATGGTTAAGCAAGTTGAGAACCATGACACTTATTGCTCATAATGCTTGACCTTTACTAGCTGGAAGTACACTAATTCTTATTTTGTTCACCTTCACCATTATCAGTTTAGACTAAAAAAATTTAAGCAGCCACATAACATTGTGGGTTTATGTTGTGTGGGGGAAAGCTAAACCACCAGTACTCTTTTGTGAAATTTTCTGTTGATCTAGGTCTTCCTATGACATGTATCTCAATGGTCAAATGGGAATTTGGAGGTAATTTGGAACCTAAATCCAGTCACCTACAAGCTACAATTTCTATATCTGCTTTCTGTTATATTATTATACCTATGGCCATTTCCCTCTTACAGCTAATTCTTACTCTTACCAGTGATTTACTGTTCATGCCTCATACTTATATAAAATGTATTTTTTAGTACTTGGAATTAATCAGATAATAAACTCTCAGTTGTCTTCCATGCCAGTTAGTAGATCAACTTGATGGCCTTGTGGCTTGACACTGTCCTACTCTAGTCAACGCGGGTTTTGACTCATGGTCAAAACCAACCCTGCTTTCAGATGGTCAGCAGTTGAAGAAAAATGGGAAAGAAAAGTGGCATGACCTTATTTTTCTCCAAGTACATATTTGTCTAGCACCAATATCACCAGCAAAATCACTCAATATTTTCATTGTGGAACCTTACAGAAAGACATTTTCATCAAAGGAAACATGATAGCCATATTTGTTACTATTTTGGTGAAGTAAGGAGAAAGATTAAACAATTATGTCAGTATGAACCACTAATAAGCACAATTTTGCCTAGAAAATACTATAATAGTCATAAGACTTTGAGGTCAGAGTTGTGCTAAGCGTTTGCTCAATTTGATCATTTTCTCATATGGACCCAGATGGAACAGTTTCATGAAATGTTTCATGAAATGAAATAAAATATTTCTTCAAGATAATTTATTTAAAATATATTCAAGATGACAAAGATTGCACAGTAGAAAGCTCACTGACAAGTACTAGCATATAGATGATTTCTTATGAAAAGGTAATATACTTTAAGTATACTAAAAGTACTTTTAGAACTGCTAGCACCTCATGGGAAAACTTTGAAGAGTGCATTCAGAGAATTCTATCTAGCCTATATTCTGTTGCTTTTCATTTTCTTATTTTTTATTGATAAGGACAATGATATAATTATGAATTGTTCTAAAGGTTTCATATATATTTTTTAATTCTTCTTAGTCTATAAATATAAAATTTGCTCAATTATATGCTATCATAAAATTAAGTTTCTTCTTCTGTGAAGTTCAATGACATCTTGTATTATATTTTTTATAATTTTGCTTACAACATTTGGGCTTTTTTTAGTGTTTTTTTTAATATGGTATTTTTCCCATGACTATCAAAGTTCAAAAATAAATCGTGTGTATCTTCAATAGCTAACATAGTACCTAACACATAATTGATGCTTCTTAATAAAGTTTGTGAGTATGATTATTATGGATTATAGTTTCAATAGTCTTCATAAAATGCTCACAACTTAATTTTTACTTATCCATACTTCCTACTCCTCACCTTTCAAATTTTAATTAAGATTTGAATATTTGAGTATTACTGCTAGATTAATTCTATATATTATTATTTCCCTGGATAATTTTTAGGACCTTAGATACCATTGTTTATTCCTCAGAAAAACCATAATTTTTATGTGGGGTCATTATATATACCCTGGGCATTTTGCCAACTCTTTGATAAGTATTTTAAATTTCTTTTAATGTCTACAAAAATTTTATCTAGTAAAAATTGTAATTAATTTATGCATAATACATTTTAACCATCTTATTCATTCCTACCATATTTATTATCTTTGATTTTACTTAAGAAATGAATCTTTGCAAATATTCTCAGATTTTGGTCATAGACATTGCTTGTCATAACAACCAAGTAAAGAAACTCTTGTTCCTTTTTTACACTCTACCTGACTTCCACTGGACCTATAACTAATTTCTTTTAGGCCTTGGGCATGTGGACCAGTTCTATTTTCATGGATTCATTAAGTTGTCAAAAGTTAAGGGCAATAACTTGACAAATCATCTTCAGGAGAAGGTGAGTTTAAGAAACATATTTGCTTTCATAGCTTCTCAGTTAAAATAAAAAAAGAAAAATGCATAGTTTATGGTCTGTTATAGTAGTAAATGTGTTTTTGAAAGCTATTCTTCAGACTCCTTTTTTTTTTTTTTTTTTTTTGCTGTATGGCATAGATTTAAATACCTAGACCCAATTCTCCCATATTTCTAATTTCAACTCTCTGAGCATAGTAGTTGCAAACACAATGTTCTACTACACAGCTACTCATTCTACATGCACAATGTCAAATATCTAATCTTATCTTTGGAATTAATTAGACTCTAAAATATTCTGTCACCTATTGTTTAGAGTTACAGATTTTTGAAGTTACATAATTATAATTATTTATTTATGCATTTTTTAGTGAGCATCTTGCATACATAAAATACTTTACTCAAGGTAAGAAACATTAAAATGAAGATGAAACTTTACTTCATGGCTCTCAAAAAATGCAGATACTCGGAGGAAAGCCCATATTTAGTAAATAAAATACTAGAAAAATTAATATTGTAACAATCATTACGTTTGTGTGTTTGTACACGTGCATTCATAAACTCAGAGGAATGTTCACTTTATTTGTTTACATTAGTTTGGTTATAGTGAAACACTATTCCGTAAAGATCTTGGAAACTTAATCTCAGTTATGGGTAGGGCCTCTCCCTTCTTTGCCAGGGTTTCATCTGTGTTCTGGGAAAATTTATTTAGTAGAAGAATATTTTTGGGGATTGGGAGTAAAGAGACTCTATAATCCTCCATCATGCTCAAGTTTCTGCTTGAGAAAACCTGTAATATATTTCTTCAAACAATTATTCTAGGCAGCAATAACAGATCACATTTGGAAACTGCTCATGATCTTGTTTGAAGTAGTTGCTTTCTAAGTTTCCTGCTTTGGGCATGACATCTTCTCATCTATAATTACATAGTATTAAGTGAAGTAGATATTGCCAACTTTCATTTGGTCTTTCAAAACTGTATCTTTTTCCATCTATGTATTAGAGATTTGTGTCTAGAAATATTATTATGATGTTAGCAGTAGTAGTAATAGTAAAATTCAAAGTAATGAAAAATTAGCTCACATTGTTGAATTCCATTCACTCAGTGCTTTGACCACATTGTCTTTTGTTCATGTGTCAAGCTTTCTATTACCTCTAGAGAATGTCGCCTACACTGTTTTCTATACTTGAGGGACTATCCTGTTTTGTTGGATTTGTGTCTACTAATCTGTTATGTTTCTGAGTAGATACAATTCTTTAATAAGCCTTTCTTTACTCATTAAAAACTAAAAAGGGGCCCCTTCCTGTGTGCCTTACATGTACCTGGTACCAACCACTATCACAGACTATTTAGAATTTGTTAAAACGTATTAAAATTCTCTGTCATCCCAACTAGATAGTAAGCTCTTGGAAGGCATACATTTTTTTTTCCTGATCATTTTTGTAAATGAGTCCTTGGCACAGAGTCTGAGATAATGAATTGAAAAAGAGCATAGACATGTTTTACTGCTTCCAAAAACAAATGCAGGTTAAATTTTAGTGAAATGCTATAAGTTGTTATAAATATTTCATGGAGCTAATAAGTAAGTCACATAGAGGCTCCCCATGAACATCTGAAGGATCTGTCTAGTTCAACTAACCATAGCTTTTTCACATTTGCTGGTCATATGTGAAAAAACAGACTCCCCAAAGCCAAAGTTAAGAGAACTGATCCATACATGACTGAGGAACAAGATTTAGAAGCTTAGTTGAAAATGCATGTGATGCCACAGCTGCCTACCCAAACACTGTTTCAACTTATACATGGCTACTCAAGAATGCCATGTCTCTGACATTTCAAGTAATTAGTGCAGTGACAATGAGGGGACCCTAACCAAGCAGAGTACCACCATACCAAGATTAAATATTGTGCTTAGGAGGACTACCCTTCCCTCATCTCCTTCCCTCAACCCACTCTGCCGACTCTGGTAGCTCTTTTCTGACACTCAGAGGCACATCCTCTGCAGATTATATTTGTGGATTTTTTTTAAAAGAAATGTCCAAACATCTTTACAACTGGACCATCTTTCAGGTAGCATCTGAGATATGTTAGGCAAACCTACAGGCCTAAAAACAGTCAGGACTTACTTCACACATGTCTCTCAAAGCTCTGAAAATCTATCTTTGCCTTTACTTAGTTCTTTCTCTTCCCTCCTGCCCATAGTACCCCAGTGCATTCTGCATTAAAAGCAGTCATAGGCCTCAGTTACTCCTCTGAAATTTTTCTCCATCTCCTTGCTTTATCTAAATCTTGGCTTTGTCCTAAGGAAAAAAATTATTTATGATCTTCTCTAGGGATGCTTTTCATTTTATCACATATCAGGATTGGAAGGAGAATGGGATCAAGTGCAATGCATGTTCCAGATAATTCTTCCATGTACTTTTTAAAAATATAAACAAAGAAACACAGAACACTGTTTTGATATTTGTCTTAGCCTGATTGGGCTGCTATAACAAAATAACTAAAACGGGTAGCTTAAACCATAGGAGTTATTTCTCACAGTCTTGATGAGGGCCCTTTTCCTAGCTTGCAGATAGCCACTTTCTCTCTGTGTCTTCACATGGTAAAGAAAGGATGCACTGATGTCTCTTTCTCTTTTAAGAACACTTATCCCATAATGGAGGCTTTATTCTAATGATCTTACCTAAACCTAATTACCTCCCAAAGACTTTATTTTCTACATTTGCAGTTAAGGTTTCAAATATGAGTTTTGGAGGGACACGGATAGTCAGTCCATAACAATATTCATGCGCCTTTCCATCAATCTCCTGCTTGCTATCTCCTGCTTGCAATCTCCTGCTTGCTATTTTCTGGATTCCCCATTTGGTCATTTAGCACCTTGTCTTTCTCTCCACCTTAAGACTTTTGTCATTATCTCAGATAATTCTGATAACCTGATGAAAGACCTGACATAAATGATCTGATCATAATCATAATTTTCAATTTCAAAACTTTTAAATTGTACTGCTAACTCACTATCTTAAAAAAAGGCATTTAATAATTAGCAATGTCCAGCTGCCATGCATTATTAAATTACCTAGAAGTGAAACCATTGCTGATCACTTATAGTCAAATGCCCTTTGGTGAAAATTCGTTCCTTTGAAGGGAATGTATGAGCACCTACATGGGGCCAGAATCTCAAAACTGAAATATGTGTGGTTTTATTACTTTACAGGGTTAGAATAGTAAGAAAAATTTCTGACGATCTAAATATTTTCTTATCTAGTTGATCTTCAGTTAATTCAAGATCCTTTTTTGACTGTATGTATATTATCACCTTCTTGTTAAAAAATTGGGGTTTTTCACATAGAATGACTAATTGAAAGATAAATTGGCAATGCTAGCCTTTAATAACATTTCTCTCAAAATAAAAATGTACACATAGACATTCTGTCATTAAATTATTTAAAATATACTAAGAAATTTTTTAAAAATCTAGACACTGAGATTTAGTTTTGTCCCGTGAAGACAAGGAAAACACAAAATGGAGGGATATTTGAGAAGAAAAACAATGGCTCCATTTTGCAGTCACATGCACATGCACACACATACAAATACACATATTATATTTGAAGTGCTTTGAGAGGTTTCACATGGAAGTATCTACTGCAATAGAATAATATACATTTTAGAATATAAGGAGGGATGGGGAAATTAACACAGAAAATGGGTTTATATTAAGACTCTCTGTGATGAGCCTCATACTATGTCCAGGGACATTGGGGTATTTTTCATACCTACTTATTTATAATGTTCATGATACCTTTGTATCTTTAAAATTATATACACATTTATATATTAAATAAATATGTGTTACATGTAATATGATTCTGCTATGGTTAATAGAATTTTGAGAGAAAGAGAAATGGCAACAAAGTATTTTAATATATTTGTTAAGAGAAATATACAAGCTATATTCTATTTAATTTAATCTCCCAAATGTTCAAACTCATATTAAGTTGTGAAAAAGCAAACTGATGTACATTATTATTAGTCTGACAAACTAAAATATCCTAAATCATCTTCAAATGAGTATGCTAAATGATACTGTAGTCTTTATTTTCAGAGTCAGGAAAGTATTATTATATTTTGAACGTTTTTAATCAGCAAGTGTAAAAGCTAAACAAATTTTCTTAATTAAATAAGATATTATTTCAAATGATCTAAATATATAATCACAGACTCTTCTATACATTTACGGGTTTACTTTTCTTACCTGATTTATCTTAACTTCAAAAAAATGGATACTAACGATTCTCTATATCTACATAGAACAATTTTAGTAACTATTATGCTAATATTGATCAAGTAGTACTTTGCTCTACATTGTGACATGAAATACATTATTATGGGAGAATTTTTAAAAATTACTTGGAATTAGTAAAATGTTTGAAAAAATGTTTAATTTTTGATTTAGGGATGAGATAATGATACATGTGGATTAATTTTTTTTTCTTAGCTGCTACTTTGATATGCTGATACTTCTTTAAATTAAAAGATAATATCTTCACTGAACAAATAGGTTGAAAGTACTTTTAAGGAAATATATTATTTTTAGAAGATGATATTTTAAATTAGAAAACAACTTAAAATTTCTCACAATAAAGTAGGGAACTCATACTAAAATGGCAGGACTAACTCTTCTGTGTAGCATTCTTATTTGAGTCATACTAAATTTGTATTTTTAACATGATTTTCACAGACCCAAATTTAGTCTTGAATATTTTTATTTAAGAATTTCATGCATTCATTTAAGCAAATTATGTAGGCTTTGGGACAAAAATGTACATGACATAATTATTTGTATGTCTATTTATATACATTGTTTTTATCTCTTGGTTTTAATCTCCCATTTCAAAACACACACACACACACACAAGCAGTAATTGAAAATGTTAGGAAAATTATATTATACAACAGGAAAATAAAGTTATGCACCTTCTAACGTATTTAGGTAAACATTATTTAACAGTGAGAAATGTAAGAAAATTGTATTTGTCAGACAATTTAAAAGCAGAAATGTGAAAGCTTTAGAGAATGTTCCTCATGAAAACAATCACAAAAAAAGAGTACTTGAATGACAATATTAAAAAAATTAAAACTAGAGAATTAATCTTTGTCTTTACACACACTGGCTGATGCTAACACAGTTGCAGAAACCATGTATTTAAAGCTACATTTTATAAAACCTCACTGGCAAAAATCAATAGAAAGCTTTAGTGGGTAGAATGTGTGTAATAGTAACAAGTAGAAAGGTTAGTGTAGAAGTTAATGGTTCTATCAGGAATAAAACAGAGTTAAAATGTGAAGGAAAGGTCTACCACAAGTGGTTCATTAACCTTTTAGAACCCCAGTGTATCCTCTCTGTAAAGATTACAACAAATCAGACTCGCACTCTACAAGCATTTTCTAATACTCGATCTCAGCCCAGAACTCTTTTAAATTTCTTATGATAGAATTATTTTCATTACAATTACATGTTACTGCTAAAACTAAAACGGCAGGACTAGATTCCAGGGGGCATTAGTAAACACACACTACAGCATTTTATTTGTTGTTTGTTTGTTTTTTATTTCCAGGTATTTTGTACCTGATTTAACTTCAGACTAACCAAAAGTGGTAGCATTTGAGGCAAGGTCCAATGAAGTATTTCCTTGTAGTCACAGTCATATTTTTAATAAGTAGCTGTACTTATCTCAGAATTCTGCTAATTTTCAGCTTAGTTCTAACATTGACTGAATGCTGAAAAGTGTAAGGAATTTTACAGACACTCTTTGCAACATTCAGAGAAATAAAATAATATCATTATCTTTGTGTACAAAATACATTTCAGGACCTCTGAATCCCCTGGCAAAACTGTTTTGAAAAAGGATGATGATTTGACTTGCACTGTAATAATTCAAAGGTGCAATTTTGGTAACAAAAACCACAGTTTGAAAAACACTGGCATTTACAATGGTTTAATGCCCTTGGATAGGATTTAGTCACAGTGTTGTTTCCTATTTTCTGTAATCTCCTTTGATTATTTTTTGATGTTAACAAAAGAGTGAAAGAAAAATCCCATTTCTTTCTTCCCTTCTTACAGTATCCTTTCACTTCCTTCCTCCTCTTCTCAAATCTTTCTTGATTTTCTTTCAGCAAATTTCAGGGTAGAAGTTTAAATGAGCAGCTGCCACAGCAGGCACTGCCAATGTTCTCTGGCCAACCAACCAACAGGGGGTACTCTTGTACAGGACGGCTGGCTCCCCTTTGGAGAAAGAACTAACCTCTGTGACAAATTCAGAGTCCACCAGCTTGGAGCCCGAAATCCCAGACCTTACATTCTTTCCAAATTTTCCAGTTGGTAATCTATCCTGCTGGACTGATTCCTTTCAAATTTCCATATAATCCAAAAATAAAGTTATTTTTTATTTCTTCTTCTGTTTTTTTAAAAAAAATTTTTAAAGAGGGACAAATTCAGTTCATAATTAGGGGAGGAGTAGTTTTTGGATGCTGTCCCCTGCATGAAATCTGTTATAAATATGTCCTGCCAAAATCCTGCACTGTAATGTGCCAGTTTTGTAATAGGTTCAGTTCTCTGGTCTTTTTCTCTAAGTCCAAATTCTCTGTCATTTTAAAACATTTTGTCCTTGAAAACCTTTTTTTTCCCTCATAAATTTTTTGTTAAAGATGATGTGGTATGCATGTTTTAAGCCATCCCATCTGTGACAACTGAAGACAAAAACATCGGTCTGAGTTTTGGCACAACTTGGGCCTCTGTCCTGTAATCTCATTTGTGCCTGTCCTAGAACTGTTCTTATTAACCAGAATTCTTATCTCATAGCCACAGTCGAAGGCAGCATTGTGGTTCTTTGAGTAGAATCGAAGCATTGGCTAAAACGATGTCCAGATCTTTGTTAGAGCAGACACCATCGTTGGAATTGACTGTGATGTTGAAAATTGCTGAACCCCTTAATCTGCTTCATTTCTTTTGCTTGAATGATGTTCTGAACAGGGCAACTTCAGAGAACAATGACTCTGGCTCGATGAAATGTTGATTTTCATCTGTGCCATGATGTGATGAGCACATAAACTCTTTATATAGTTGGTCAATGATAATAAGGCTTTCGACAAAGAATACCATATTTACCATTTAGTTGTCATCTCACTTGCCAAAAAGCTTTGTCCACGAACATAGAACAGATTTTATGAAGTCTAGAGTTAAATGAGAACTTTGATTTAGCTGAAGTCATGTCAATTTTTAATATGTTTATTGTTCTTCTTTCAAATAATTTTGAGCATAAAACTTTATTGGTTCTCAAGTCTTTGGCACCAGAATTTGTTTTAAAGGGTAACGATGGTAATTTTATCTTTGATTTGAAGTCTGTTTTTTTGTTTGTTTGTTGAGTTAGGTTTTTATGTCTTCATGCTGTGTATTAAATAATACAAAAGTAATTTATTGCAAAATAATGTCTATCATAGTAACTAGATTATAAGACCCACCACTCTAGACTACTGCCTTATTTTATATCTGTGGCATAAAAAATTATGAATTGTTGGTAACTTAAACATGTGTTTATCATCCAGAAAGAATGGCTATATAAAAGATAACTCCATGAAGCATTTACCTATTACTTTTGAGATTTTTCATTTGTTGTAAAATATGAAATCACTTCTATCTGCAAGATATAAAATCCAGGTGTAAATCCATTCTCATAAATTACATTGTTTTAAAATCTAAAACTTGAATCTGGCTAACAACTTTAAGATGTAAAACAAAATAATTGACAGAAATTAAAAAATTTAGAAATAGTGGCATTAAGTTTGCTATTTTAGAATAGTCGGGCTTAGAAACAAATGTTTAAGGACATGAAAGCTATGGTACCATCAGACAAATAATTTTATTTGCATTTTCTGTAACATGAGGCCAATTTCTTCAATCTTCAGTGTTTGTAAGACCCATATATAGGTGATACTATTACTTGGATAGATTTTGTTTTTTACTTCATGAGGTAGACTAGAAATAGCTATTGTACTTCATTAAATTGACGATTCCATCCAGAAATCTAGCATAATACATCCTATGGTAGCTGAAACTCCCTACTTATGAGCATTATTAACCCATGTCATGAAAAGGAAACAGTGTGTATATGAAATGGAGAGACTCACAGTCTCAAGAAACCTCACAATTTGCATGACCATAGATTGTTTAAAATAACAGTAAGAGAGAAGGTCTCAATTAATTAGATTCAGCAATAAAAAGAGATCACAAAAATCTAAAACAGAATTTTAACAGAACCTCCAGATGCTGAAAGAAAAACTGCTGAAAAGATATGATTTCTTTCCAGTTAATTTGTTTTTATGGAAAGAGAACAATTTTATATCCAAAATACGACAAAATGCATAAATAAATTCAGTTTTCAAATTTGGTCAGAAAAATATACTATCAATGTTCAAACTTTGAAAGGTATATCCCTTAATTTGGAATCTCGTCTTCTGATTTTTTTTAATGACTTACAAATGAGTGGAAAATAAGCAATTGATCTGTAAACCTAACATGATTAGTGATCTCTATTCTCATTCATTGTGAGTGACAATCTAAGCACGTATCTATTCATGAGCTGTCATGCTTCCAAGATCTGCGCACAGTCTGATTTTACTATGTACTTGCAGTGTAATGTGGACAATGTGTTTGATCATTCTTAGCTTCAATATCCTAATTTACTAAATGAGGATAACTACATTTTCTACTAGGGTTCTTCAGATTAAATTTTATGCTGTTTCTCTCTCCCTCTGTTCCTCCCTATCCCTTACTCCCTACCCCACTATAAGTATCCATCTATTTATCTACCATCTGACTATTAATCATCCATCTACCTATTTGATGTGACCACATGGAATTGGAAATAGGTTTCCAATACTTAAAATACAATATGAGATATACAATAAGATAATGCAAGATAAGGACTGAGACAAAGGGCAAGTAAGTTAAGATAGTAAAATGTAAAGGCAGTCAATAAAAAACAATTGCACAAAAAAGAATGTATTACTATATTTTCAGCTACTTTTTTTGGCAATTTACAATATGGTTGTACCTATCTGTGTATCATCATGATAAGACTTGGGTTTGTTTAATCATCAAATGGAATTGATAGAGTTGGCGGTATGGGTATAATGAATGTCATTTTGTAAAAGAGCTATTACAGTTTCAAATATGCAAAACAGTATATGGTACTTTGCAAAAATGTACCTTGAACTTTGCCAGTGTGAAAATAATCAGAATTTTTGTGCTTATTTCTTTATGAAACCAGGATAAATAAACTTATACATAGACTAAATACTTAATACTTAATCCTGATATTCTTAAAACCATTTGCATGAATTATAATGATGATGATACACAATGTTATAGTACAGTTAATACATTGACTCAGAGAAGTAAAAAATATTTTAAAAACTTCAAATTTGTTGGCTATAAATGACACATTTAAAATACCAATTTTCAATATTTAAATATAAATTAGATGGTTTCTCTTTTTTTTACTCATTTCAATTTACAGAAAGTAAACAATAATGTTTATTATATTTTTCAAGATAGAACAAAAGAGGACTCAGGAGATTCAACTAAATCTTGGATTTTTCTCATATTTGAACATAATCCTCAAAGTTTTAAACTTGTGACTATACTTGAGCTTGTTTACCTCCACCCCAGAAAAATTTACTAAGTTATACACACCTCAAGACGGATTAATCTAACTCACATAATAGGGTCGACAGAATTAATCCTTAACTATATTTTATAAAGACAAGAGCTGGTCATTTTTTAACTTGTTAGTTAGAAAGATGGCTTGACATTATAAAGGATATTATTACACTAATAGTTTCCTTGTAAATATTTAAATGCAATATACCTAAAAATCATTTGGCAAAATATCTATTAATTCTTAACCATAATTATAACATGAAACTTACTATAACCAGGAAACATATGCATAGTAAATGAGCCTATATATTTAAAGTATGGAAAATCCTAACAGCTGTGCCAAAATCTTTGAAATAAATGTATTTTTATTCCTTCAGTAAAATGCTATTAGATAGAAAATTTGACACTATATCTCAATTTAAATCAGGATGAAATTTCAAGCAATAAAAATGTTCACCATTTACCTCAGAGAGCAAGTAAAAAATATCGGGAATCTTGGGAGAACATTAAGACTATATTCATGATACAGACTTCATTTCTCTGGTTCAGACAACCAAGATGAAAAAGGATCCAACTCTCCAGGTTAAAATATTTTCCTTTATTCATCTTTTATGGCCATTTATCTGTATATACCTACTTTGCAGTGTTCTTATGAAGATGATTGAAATAGTTTTCTCTAAAGTGCTTAAACTCTTAGGAGGAAAACTATGCTGTAAGAGTAAATTATTATTATCTTTATTATTGTAACAAACACGGGGATAATTATTTTTGAATCCAAAAAAGCAAGGGGAAGTGTGATTCTGCATAAGAAAACGACATGGTGGGTGGTAATGGTTTTCACGTCTATAAAGAGCAATACAATAATTTTCACATTGCACTGCTTATAACATTTATCCTCTAAAGGACTTGCTTAATGTGCTCACTTTCAAAATTTCTATCTTTCCTTCTTACATAAATTTTCTAACTTTCGTGCTTTGCAACACTGGTATAGGCTTAGCAAATTTTTTTTCAATGGGGTTAATTTCTTGCCAAAAAAGATGGTAAAGGACCCAAGACTTCATGCACAAAAATTTACTGTATTGTTTATTTTCTTTCATACAGCAGTGTTAATGAAAATTTGAAAGTTTCAATGGCAGTTTTTCTTTGCAGTTTATCCTGTGATTATCTCTTGTTTTGCTTAATGTAACACAAAGTTAGAGACCATCCTGTTATCTTTATGGAGAACCTTCTTTGTTTATACTATGTTTCTTGGCTTTATTTAAAAAAAAAACTATATATATATATATTTCTCATTTGTATGAACTGTATATGTTGTGTGGAGAGTTTCTTGTATGCTAATCAATGACATTTCTGATAAAAACAGGAGAATAAGTCCATTCCCTGGGCTTGGTGTTTACAGAAAAATGCAAACTAGATTTTGCTAATGACTGTAGGTGAAAGCAGAAACATGGTTACCAGTTTTGAAAATGACAATAAGTCCAGAAGTCTGTTCTTAGTTCATTTTTCCCTTTTTAAAAAATTATTCTATCTCACCTTTTACATATAATCTTTCATTTCTCTTTCTCTTCTGATATCTCTGCATTTGAATTTTAGATGGACATTCACTTACATACACATATTTTTTTCTCCTCAGCCTTACTATACATATCACACTTAATTAGTCACCGGGTTTAGTCAATTGTAAAGTTATTTCTGGAAAGGCATGCTACCTTCCCCTTTCTACAGGTGGCAAGGCTTGGTTCTATGAAGGAATAAAGATCAAGAAGATATCTGATAGATTGAGGCACCAAAAATTGTTGTTTCTACTTTTCTTCTTAGCTATTCTAAGATGTATGACAATAAAAAAAATATTTGTTATTTTCTATTTCGTAGCTGTTTCTCTTTCTTGTTTATTTTTCTCTAGATTTAATAAATACACTTTGAATTGCATATTATTTATATTTTAGTTGTCTTTTAGTGACTTTGGAAAGAGAATTCACAAGTGAAATTACATCCTTATCATTTCCTTACTCTGATTTTGTTCAGTTTTAGAAGTTTCCCGAGAAAAGAAATTTGAATGCTCCTGGAAGCATTCTTTATCAAGTTCTTCTCATTTTGGAGATGCTTCATGACTATCAAAAATGTTTGAGTACTTTACTTAAAGAGACAGACATATGTCAATTGCTTACCTATAGCTTTCAAAAAATATGTCATGCCGGGCTCGGTGGCTCAGCCTGTAATCCTGCGCCTTTGGGAGGCTGAGGTGAGTGGATTGCCTGAGCCCGCGGGTTTGAGACCCGCCTGGGCAGGCGAGACCTCATCTCTACAATAAAATCAAAAAATTAGCCGGGCGTGGTAGCACGCGCCTGTAATTCCAGCTACTCGGAAGGCTAAGGTGGAAGGATCGCTGGAGCCCAGCAGGTCGAGGCTGTGGTGGCCGGGAGCAGCCACTGCACTCCAGTCTGGGCGACAGAATGAGACTCCAGCTCACAACAACAATAACAACAAAAAAATGTCATAAAGACTAATAGTTCTGAGGTAGTTGCCTGTGTGGCAGTGGTATAGTCAATTGGACTTCATGCTAATTTCTGCATGTGGGATGTAATGGATGTTAGTGGAGTAGGACTCTGAGGAGCTAATAGGTAAAAGTAATCCATAGAAAGTATTTTTGTAAACTTCTGTACTTTATTTACTCTATATTTGTGAAAGTAAGATGTTTACATTTTAAGATAATAAAATGAATTAGGTTTATTTATTCTAAATCAATTTTAAAAATCAATAATTAATTCATTCAATCCATGCACTGCTCTAGGCTTTTGGCATACTTTGTTGAATATAGTTGGCCAAGATTATTTTCTTTGTGGGGCTTACACTTTAGTATAGAGGGACAGACAATAAACATTAAGTTGCTAAATAATGAGAAGCTGATGGAATACTGACAAAAAAAAAAAGTAGAGCATGAAGTTTGGAAAGTGCTAGGAGTCCATGAGTAGGCTGAAGTATTAACTAGGATGAGGGCGATCCTCATGAAAAAAAGAGGCTGAGCAAAACCAGAAAGAGTGAGGTTCTACTTATGTAGATGTCTGGAGCAAAACAGGCAAGGAGGAAAAGAGGACAAAGATCCCAAGGCAGAAGAGTGTTTGGAAAGGTCCACTAGTTAGGTAAAGAGTTTGGGTCAACAAACTATGGGGTTGACTTTAGAGAAATGTATAGCCATTGCAAAGTTTTGAGCAGAGAAATAACATGGTCTAAAAAATTAAAACTTGTATTTCCTTAGAATGGAGTCAAAGAATGTTCAAAAGGGGAAACTATCTCATACAAAAATGTTACCTATGTGTCATTCTTTATTCAGTAGTTTTTTTAAAAGTCCATGTAAAACAGGATTTTTTTCCCACATGAATTAATTTTAATTCACCTGAGGATTTGACCTTTAAAGAAAACTTCTAGCCAACCTTTTGTAAAGAAAAGACTTCTTCACTTCCCTGAAAATAATCATATTGTATTTATACTGTATGTACAGCACCATTTCTTTTAAAAAATGGAAGTTAGAATAAAATAAGCCTTAGATAATCAAAGAAACCAAGTCTGATCCCATATAGATAAATATTTTTGTGGAGTGAGACCTGAGGATATGCATGTTTAGAAAGTTTTTCAGATCATTTTGCAACTGCCATGAACTTCTGGACTTCAATAATTTTTTTCCATGTACATCAGTGAGTTGTTTGTTTTGGAGTGTGTAAATGTATTTCAGGAGGAAAAAAAAAAGGCGAAAAGCTTCATTTTTGCATGTACTCATCTAACTAGTCCATATTCTCTCTCTCTCTCTCTCTCTCCCCCCACCATCTATCTATATGCTACTATGTTTTTAAAGATGGCAGTATCTAATTTCATCCTGAAAAATCAATGAGATGATAAAAATCATCTGACATTACCTGTCAGTAGAGTAAATTAGTGTACCTAATTTAGATACTACAGCAGAATGTGTTCTTTACTCCAAGCAGCAGAAAAGATAAATCATGCAATCAGTGGTATTCAAATAGGAAAAGAGGAAGTCAAGTTATCTCTCTTTGCAGATGACATGGTTGTGTACCTTGAAAACCCAAGAGAATCTGTCAAAAACCTCCTTACACTGATAAAGGCCTTTGGCAAAGTCTCAGGATATAAAATAAATGTGCAAAAGACAATGGCATTTCTTTACACCAATAATAAACAAACAGAAACCCAAACAAAAACCACAATCCCATTCACAATAGCCATTAAAAAAATGAAATACCTTGGCATCTTCCTAACCAGAGACATGAAAGACTTTTACAGTGAAAACTACAAAATACTGCTCAAAAAAATCAAAGATGACACAAACAAGTGGAAAAATATCCCATGATCATGGATTGGAAGAATCAACATTGTGAAGATGTCCATCTTACCTAAGGCAAGCTACAAATTCAATGCAATACCCATCAAATTACCAGCAACATTCTTCTCAGACCTAGAAAAAACAACACAGGAATTCATATGGAAACACAAACGACCAAGAATAGCCAGAACAATCCTCAGCCAAAAAATCAAAGCAGGTGGTACCACATCACCAGACTTCAAACTTTAATATAAAGCTACAATCATCAAAACAGCTTGGTATTGGTATAGGAACAGGCATATAGATCAATGGAATAGAATTGAAATTCCAGAAGCAAAACCTCAATTTCTCAACCAACTCATCTTCAACAAAGTCTCCACCACCTACCACTGGGGAGAAGAGAACCTATTCAGTAAATGGTGCTGGGAAAACTGGCTGACCACATGCAGAAGATTGAAACAGGACCCCTATCTATCCCCATACACAAATATTAACTCCAAATGGATCAGAGACCTAAACATAAAACCTCAAACCACAAGAACCCTAGAAAATGAAGGACATACCTTCATGGAAATTGAAACTGGCATCCAATTCCTGAACAAAACCTGAAACCCACAGGCCTTCAGAGAGAAGATAGACAAGTGGGACCTCATTAAACTGACAAGCTTCTGCAAAGTCAAAGAAACCATCAAGAGAGCAGGGAGACCGCCTACGAACTGGGAAAAAGTATTTGCCAACTGCAGGTCTGACAAAGACTTAACATCTTGGATCTACAGGGAATTCAAACATGCTGAAAAGAAAAAGAACAGACAGCTCCATTATAAAATGGGCAAAAGATATGAACAGACACTTCTCAAAGGAAGACGTCCGAGCAGCCAATAGACACATGAAGAAATATTCAACCTCACTAATCATCAGGGAGATGCAAATCAAAACCACACTGAGATACCACCTAACTCCAGTCAAAACGGCAATTATCAATAACTCAAAAAATAACAGTTGCTGGAGAGGGTGCGGTGAAAAGGGAACACTTCTACACTGTTGGTGGGAGTGTG
>NW_007247513.1:256429-268414 GCF_000164805.1 Carlito syrichta
ATGGAATACTATGCAGCCATAAAAAAGAAAAAAATCATGAATTTCACAGCAACCTGGATGGAACTAGAGTCTATAATACTGAGTGACCTCTCACGAAAACAAAGATCTGAGTATCACATGTTCTCACTTATACAGTGGACCTTGAACATCCAATGTAATACTATAAGAAAATGACTGACAGTAGTGGGAAACTATGGGCGGGGGGAAGGGAGATGGGATTAACAGTAGTAAATATCTGTCTGGGGATGGGGAGACCCCTCTTATCAACAAGGGTGCCTGAACGAAGCATATTTGTATACTTAACCCATAACTGTACCCCACAATATCATAATAAAAAATATTGATTATAAAAAACAAGAAAAGATAAATCATTAAGGGAGACATAGTAAGAAAGGTTGGTTTGCTTATACCATGCCAGGCAATGACCTTTTGACTACAGCTATTGCATTACTCCTGCTTACGGCAGTGACCATGCGATTTACCAAGTAGTCAGAGCTTTTTTTAAAGTTGTTAATCTCAATCCCTATCATTTCAATGTTTTACTTTTATTAGGTATGTTTATAAGTTGTTACTTTTACTTTGAATTATATCTGAGCAACAATAGATAGGAAATCATATGTATGTCACAATAAAATACAGAGAAAATATCTACAGGTAAAGGGAATCCTTAAAAAGATGGCCAGAATGAATGTCAATAAGGAAATAAAACATATTTGTTTCTGGGGTTAACTGAGGTCATGCTTTTTAAATTATCTTAAATATTGCTTTTGTAATATTCTATAATGGCTCATTCCAGTTATTTAGGTATTTCAAACATTTCTTAATTTTTGATTTCCTAAAGTGAAGTATTCCTAAAAGTTATTAAAATTTTGAAGTTTATTATTTAGTAAGAGAAAATTTCACAAGCAAAACTTAAGGAAGTTTTTAAATTATTTTAGATAATTTTCTATCCTTTATGTATTCCAAGTATTAACACCTTTTTGATGTCTTGTTGAAGTCAAAGAGAAAAATACTTTACAAATTTCCTTTTCAAATCTAAAAAAATTCTACAGAGAATGCACTCACATTGAAAATAATTTATATTATCTCAAGTGTATTACTATGTGTTGCTTGTAATAAGTTAAGGAGACAAGTCTAACATACAAGTGTTCATATATTCATGTGACCTCCAAAAAGTGACAGGCATCTATATTGTAAAAAGAAGATTTCATATATTTTTTTATCAATATGAATATTTTCTGTCAACATACATTCACCTTGTCATGCTGGGCTTTTCACAATTGCTATCTCAAGAGATTTAATTGTCTTTTAAAATTATAAGTAGAGTCATGCGTAACTTAATGACAAGGATTTATTCTGAGAAACGCACTGTTAGGTGATTTCCTTATCTTGCAAACCTCATAATGTATATTTACACAAACCTAGTTGGTATTGCCTACTACACACCTAGACTATATGGTATGGTCAATTGTTCATAAGCTAAAATCCTATACAGTAAGTGTACCAAACACCATAGGCAATTGTAACACAATAGCAAGTATCTGTGCATCTAAACATATTTAAATGTAGAAAAGGTATACTAAAAAGATAGCATTCCAATCTTATGAGATCAATATTATATATGCAGTCCATCATTTACCAAAACATTATGTGGCATATGAATATATTTACATTTGCTTTGTCTCATGATTGTTTACCACTAATATATCACATTTTTTTTCATGTGTGGAGACAACTGGTCACTCATCATTAATAAAATGACAAGTCTCTTATCCAAGCTGTAAACACAGTAGGTTTTAAAAACAAACTTTGAAAGATTAAAGCTCCTCTGTGATTTCCTACAGAGAGTACACATCAATAGAGTTGACTGTGTGTTGTCACTTTCTTCTATTAAGGCTAACTGAATTAGCCACTACACATTATGCACTTCAACTGACAACACTCTTTTAAGAATTGGAGTTGAAAGCAAGCAAGCAGTTAGAATGTTTGCCTTCCTTTTGGGATTCCAGGGTCATTTATAAAATGGAAAACAGAAAAGAGAAATATATTCAGTTGATGTTGAATCTTATTTTTATCTAACCATGTTGTAGTTAATGGTCTTATTTATTTAAGTTTAAAACTAACAGGAATAACTTTTAAAAAGTGACTTAGCAGCTTAATGTAGCCCGTGTCTTGGTTGGATTTTTCTTCAGTAAAACTTTGTTAAAAGAAAATTGCTCCAGTTACACAAGTCAGTCTAAGAATTATGTATAAAATTGATTTAAAGATGTGATGTTATTTGAGCCATTTCTGATAACAATACAGTTTGCAAAACTAAGTCCATTTCCTATCAAAAATTTGCATGCATTGTTTATGAATGTTGTGTTCTAAAGGTAGATGGTGTTTTAAGACACAGTAACAACTAAAGATAGAACAATAACATCTGTAGGAAAAATGTGAATACTTTTATGTCTTTACCTCAAAAGAGAATATTTGTAATTTAGATTTTATTAGTAAATATTGACATTATCACACATGTAAGCAGTATATTTATTCACTGATCGATTGATTTGACTTATAAAGATCAACTAAATATTTACTATGAGCAAGAAACAGATAAGACAAAGTATAGTAATTGTTTTCTTTTCCTTTCCTTTCCTTTCCTTTCCTTTCCTTTCCTTTCCTTTCCTTTCCTTTCCTTTCCTTTCCTTTCCTTTCCTTTCCTTTCCTTTCCTTTCCTTTCTTTCCTTTCTTTTCTTTCCTTTTCTTTTCTTTTTGAGTTGGAGTCTCACTCTGTCGCCCAGACTGGAATGCAGTGGCTGCTCCCGGCCACAGCAGCCTCGACCTGTGGGCTCTGGCGATCCTTCGGCCTCAGCCTTCCAAGTAGCTGGAACTACAGGCACGTGCTACCACGCCCGGCTAATTTTTGATTTATTGTAGAGATGAGGTCTCGCCAAATTGTTCAGGCGGGTCTCGGCCCCGCGGGCTCAGGCAATCCACTCACCTCGACCTCCCAAAGCGCTGGGATTGCAGGCTGAGCCACCGAGTCCGACCTGTGATTGTTATCAAATGACTTAAAATCAAATTACTGATGACCAAAAAATGATACTATCAACAAATTCTAAATTTATGAATGTGACAGGTAAACTAAAGCAGTAACAATAGCAATATAGAAGGGTATGCTGTAAGAGATTTTTATTAGTAAGACTGACAAGATTCTGTGCCTAAATTAATGTGAGAAAAGAGAAGAATCAACTATTACAGATATTTTTTGCTGTTGTGATTGAGTGGATTGACTGCCATGACTCTAGATAATTCAAGCAAGTGTCCTAGGTCATTTGTACTGGTATAACAAAATACCCAAGAATGGGTAATTTATAAAGAACAGAAATTTATTTCTCACTGTTCTGAAGCCAAGAAGTCCAAGATTAAGGTGTTGGCATCTAGTGTTTTGTGAAGGGTCTTCTTGCTACATTCTCAGTTAGTGAAAGAGGGCAAAAGAGATTAATTCTCCATTAAGTTCTTTTCAAGACAGAGCCCTCATGACTTAACACCTCACAAAAGGCCCCATGTACTGTCACTGTTGCATTAAGGATTAAGCTTCCAATACATGAATTTAGTAGAAGATATATTTAGACCATGGCAGCAAATTTGGTGGGGAATAGTATTTGACATGGAGCATGCAGAATTTAAAGTTTCTTCTGTTCATTCAGATAGAATGTCCAGTGTTCAAACAATTAGGAGAAATCTGTAAAAGTTCACTGGAAAAGAGTCTACAGTTCAAGAAAGATCTGGTAATTATCAGGAAAGAGGTCTTAGGTGAAGTCATGAGTGATGTGTTTTAGCAAAGAAAATAAAGATAAATCTTGAATAAAACTTAGTAGAGAACATGATATTCAAACTTGTCATGAATAAATATGAATTTCATAAGTAGAGAAGGGAGATAAACATTATAAGCTTCAGAAATACCAAAAGTAAGATAGTAGTTATATAGAGTTTTGCAATAAAAAAGTGATATTATCTTTCAAATATGTGAAAAAATTACACAGAAGTACAGACATAACCTTCGCACACATACATAGAAATACACGCATATAAGTAGGGAGTATTCTCAATTGTTGATGAAGTATCCTCATATGTGACTTTTTTTTGAGAGAGAGAGAATTTGGGCAGGTTACAGTAATGCAGCTGTGACATACTGATGATGTTGGTCTTGGTTTTTTTTATTCTGTTGTGTAATATTTTTAAATAAACAAGTTATTTAATGTTTCCTAATGACAAAAGTAGATTTGTGGTATATAAATCTCATTATTTATTCATTTATCTTTGGTCTAATATTTGAAGGTGGCCCACTCCCCATTCCCACTGTGTATAGAATTCCAGTTTGGCAGGGGTGTGTGTGTGTGTGTGTGTGTGTGTGTGTGTGTGTGTTTTGAGTCAGGGTCACATTCTGTCACCCAGGTTGGAGTGCAATGCCATGATCACGATCTACCACAGCCTCAATCTCCTAGGCTCAGGAGATCCTTCTGCCTCAGTCTTCCAAAGTGTTGTGATTACAGGCACGAAACACAACTTTCAGCATCGGCAGATGTTTTTGTTTAGCACTTTAAATATAATATTTCACTGTCTCCTAGTTTTTATCGTGAGTGCTTGAACATGATCAATATTCTTTTTTTTGTTTTTTTTTTTTTTGAGTTGGAGTCTCACTCTGTCGCCCAGACTGGAGTGCAGTGGCCGCTCCCGGCTAATTTTTTGCTGTATTGTAGAGATGAGGTCTCGCCTGCCCAGGCAGGTCTTGAACCTGCGGGCTCAGGCAATCCACTCACCTCAGCCTCTCAAAGGCGCGGGATTACAGGCTGAGCCACCGAGCCCGGCTGATCAATATTCTTTTTGCTCAATTGAAAATATTTTATATTATTTTCCTTTGGTTGCTCTTAAGATTATTCTCTTTGCCTTCTGTTTTTGGCCATCTAACTAAGACATGCCAAGGTGTTAATTATCAAGGATCTCAAAACTTCCTCAATCTATGGTTTAATAACTCCTACATTTTGGAAATGTGTTAATTATGCTCACTTTAAATATTGTTTCTGTTACACTTTCCTTCTCTCCTTTTTAGGATTTGTTACTGTTTATCTTTTATTCTGCCCTATATACCTCATAAAGTGTATGTATGTATGTATGTATGTATGTATGTATTGCATTGTAGCTTAAATGCTATTTTCTATTGCACTATCTTTAGTTCACTATTCCTGGTTTTTCTGTCTCATCTGTGGTTAAATCCATATATTGATTATAAATTATCATTTTCAGCTCTTAAATTCTATTTGACATTTTAATTACATACCAAATCTATGATAAAAATTTATATTTTTATCTATGTTTTTAATTTTCTCTGTTCTTTTCTCTTGACATACTACTTTTAGTATCTTGAGACCTCTTGCTGCTGTCTGTAAATATCTGGTTCAGTTTTTGATTTTGTTTTTTGTTTTCTTGACTCATTGTGTACATTGATTTTTATGTAGAACATTTTGTATACAAAGTTAAAGTAATTTTCTCCTATGAAGGTTTACCCTTTCTACTGCTAGGACAATGGAACCAGTACTGATCAATTTACTCCAGAAATAGTCTGAATTAAGAACAGTCGCCAGGCTCGGTGGCTCAGCCTGTAATCCCGCGCCTTTGGGAGGCTGAGGTGAGTGGATTGCCTGAGCCCGCGGGTTCGAGACCCGCCTGGGCAGCAAGACCTCATCTCTACAATAAATCAAAAAATCAGCCGGGCGTGGTAGTACGTGCCTGTAATTCCGGCAACTTGGAAGGCTGAGGTGGAAGGATCGCCGGAGCCCAGCAGGCGAGGCTGTGGTGGCCGGGAGTGGTCACTGTACTCCAGTCTGGGCGACAGAGTGAGACTCTAACTCAAAAAAAAAAAAAGAACAGGCAAGGTTTACTTTTGCTCCCAGAGTAGAGTCTACCATTTTTTTCCACTTAAAAACCTCGTGTACTTACTGTGACATTTTTCATGTGCAGTTTTCTAGCTCTAATAGTTTTCTTAGCATGAAGAGAGTGCTGTCAAGTATAGCCTCTGGTATGCTTTTTTAGATTTCTATACTCAAAATCTTCTGAATTTGGTAAAGTGTTTTAGGATATAGTCAAATTTATAAAGCTTAGTGCTTCGGGCTTCCCTGAGATGTTTCCATCTCAAGCCTTTAATCTTGGTTTTCTAGTCCTATCAGCCTGGACTTTCTGTCTGGTAGTGGTGGCCTTCTGAACAGGCAATATCTGAGTTCTTAGGTTATGTTTTGAACCTGGTAATGGCAAATAATCTCAAAGTAGAGTGACTCAAACTGTCAGCTTAATTAAAAGCTGTTTCTCCTCTGAATTCTGAAATACTGATCCCTAAAATCTCTGATGCTGTTCTCCAATTTTTTTATTTTTTATTTTTTGCCATGTGCATTTATTAAGCAGATTTTCTTGATGTTTTTAGTGGTAATCTTGTTTACCCACAAGCTACTCCAATAATTCAGTGGAAGTTTTACTAAAGCTCTCTAGAAAGTCATTTGAAAATATTGGCCAAATTATATGCAGATGGTAAAGTTTACATTTTATAAGATTGTTTTAGAGTTTAGATTAAAGAAAAGGTTTAGAAAATGACATAAAATTATAAACATATTTATTGTTTTCATCATTACTGGGAATTTATCAATTTTAATTTTATAATTTCTTAGGATTCTATGTGGTAGTACTCATGGAAGCATGGTAATGGATGATGAATATTGACTATTAAAGAAGAGAAAAACAGATTACTATCTTCACCTTAACTTTCATCTCCTTTTTCATAATGATAGTCTTGAATGTGCTAAGCTATATAAAAAGGCAGGCCAGGGCTTTGGGAAAAATTTAGAAAATACACGTAGACACCTGCTAATATGAACCCTTCATGCAGTAACAGGTAAAAAAAAAAAAATGTCCCAATTACTATACTTCCCAGATTTCTTGACAAAAGAATGGTTGGTATTGTAAAATCATGTGATATGAGTATAGTGTACAATTTTACTCAACTGAAATATATATGAGCAGTTAATTTGTGGCTATAATCTGTGGGCTTCCTTTTTATTTGTAATAAAGAAATTCTCAATTACCTAAGGTACTATTAAATTAAATTCACATTTATATGAACACCTCCATGAACAAAAAGGTAGCTAAAATAATTGCAAAATTGGTTATATCATTTTTTAAAGGAGGAAAAAATGGAGACTGTTCTGTCTTCACCCAGAAACTAATATGCATGTCTGTGTGAAATTAGATATGAATGGTGGTAATATCTAGACACAAAGTCTCCAACCAAAGGGACTACTTTAAACAAGATCAGTCATAAAATTTAACAAATGCTTCAGACATTTACAACTCTGCACAAATATAATGGAGCTTATACTTAATACTTATATTAAACTGCAGATTTTATGTGATAAAATGCTATGCCCAATGAATTAGAAATGCTTTTATCAATCTTATGGTGAAAATGAAGACAATCAACAAAAAATTATATTTATTGTAAAGAATAAATAAAGTAAAACACTTTATGCCTTAGTGACAAAAGCTCATATATTACCTTAAATAATAGCATGCATGCTACAGACTTGAAGAGTGGGTTTTCTGATTGCAAAACAAAATCTAAATTTCAATAAAGACAAGGATTATGTTTAAAGATATCACAGTATTCGATCCTATTCAAATTCAAAGACAGTGCAATAGAAGTTCAAAACAAAAATTTGTTGACACAAAAGGCTCGTTTTTTGAGGTAGGTATAGTCACTTTGGATGTAACTCATTGATTTTGTATGAACTTCATCATGCAACAGTTTTTCTTTCATCTTAATATAGCACATTATAAAATGGTATAAGTATGACGTAGCTTTAGTAGCACTTTAATAGAACAAAAGTATGTTTAAACTGAGATGGGAAAGTGATTGGAGATAAAACATTTAAAGATTATAAAAGTGATATGCAATCTTTGTACAATATGCAAGGTGTTAATAAATATCATTGCAATACTACCTTAAGATAGTTATTGTTAAAGTCTGGGTATAAATTCACTAAATCAGTGCCTCTGATCCTTTGACATAAAGTGTGGTAAACAGACTGACCACATGATACCATATGTCACTGGTTCACAATGTTTCATTAAAAACACTATTTCCAGTGACATTACATTTGTAGCAAGACATTATTACTTTGTTGAGTGCTATTATTACTTTGTTGAGTACTGGCACTTTGAGTTAACTGTGCTAAACGTTAGTAGAGGTTTTCCTCTCTCTCTCTCTCTCTCTTCCTCTCTCTCTTTCTGTCCCTTTCTCTATCTCAACTATTATTTAAAACCAATCTACATATCTATAAAATATGCATATAATAATACAATTTATTATGAGAAAAAGATAAGATACATAGATACAATTATTTCTTCTTTTGTCTTACCCCCTAAAGCCTTTTTATGAATACCACACCATCCCCTTCTATATGACTCACCGCTCATTGAAAAGGATATTTGTGTAGAGTCACATATTTTGGGTATGTATGGCACAATCTATAAGGAAGAGAATTTAACTTCCAGTTAAGTCTGTGTTGAGAAAAATCTCAAATATTTCTGACAAAGGGGGAGGAGAGAAAATAATCACTGTTCAGTGGTAGGTCAAAAAGCAAAGGTTTAGGGTTTGGCATGTGATAGTCTTCAGAGTGGGTTGCTGGTGAGAGAATTGGGCAGTTGAGATAGGTTTTTGGGTGATATTACTATGGTTTATGAAGAGATTCCTTTTATCACTTTTGAGATAAGGGTATTTTTTAAAAAATTTTAAAAACACTATATGGTTGAAAACTTTGACCTTAATATCATCACCCTTCTTAAGTCTGACATAGAAAAACAAAGCAAGAGGTGAAGAAATATTTGATGATCCCAAAAGAGTATTAGTCAGGAGGAAATATACATGTGAGCAGACAGAAAGAAGTAGAGGGAAAAGGATTTAATATGAATTAGACTATAAAAGGATAACAACAGAGGACTAGGATCTTGGAGATCATCTGGGAAAGCACAAGTATTTTGTAATTTCTTAAGAGCATTCAAACATAACACCATCATGATTTTGCCCCTTCTTTACTGTCCACTTTTACCTTTCTAAAGCCATTTGGGCAACTAGTTGGTTTTCAGAACTTCACAAATTTTTGACTTCTACCTGCAAACTTCTTCCTCCTCTTGCTTTTAACTATTTCAGTAAATAGCAATTCATTTTTACCAGTCACCCAGACCAAAATACATGAAATCATCCTTTACTCTTTTTCTCACGTCACATCCAATTTATAAAAACATCCAGTATACTCTGATTTTATAAGGCTCCAGAGTTTAACTATTTCTTCCCACTTATGCAGTATTACCTTTCCTTGAAACACTGCTACAGTTTCTTGCCTGTCCTCTAATTTCTACCCTTGCCCCATCACAGTTGTCAAATAGAGTCTTTTAAAATATAATGCAGATCATATTCTTTTTTGCTCAAACTCATCAATGGGTTTTATACTTAGAATAAAATCCAAAATCCCCTTCATGGCCTAAACAGATTGCATGAATATATTCAGTTTTCTTATATAATCCTCTATTTTTTGGTTCCTTCTTCTTCTTTGTTCCCTTTTACTCCATTTTCACTTTTTTTCCTTCTTTCTTTTTCTTCAAAGTCTTGCAATTGCTGTTTACTTTGCTTGGAAAGAACTTCCTTAACATATGTGCATAACTTGCTCCCTCAATTACAATAGGTGACTTCTTAGAACTTATACACATCTGACACATTATTTAGCAGTTTATTTTTGTCTATCTCCCACTCTATTGTAAATCTCCTAATACCATGCATTTTGTTTGATTGCTCTATATTCAAGGTCCATAATTGTGTCTAACCCATAGTGGGCCCTTATTTTGTGTAATATCTTCTAAATGAGTGAATAATACCATCACTAGAGCAATAATTTTATTGTATTGCAATTATTTGTTTGTATATTTAAAAAACTCAAAAATTTGTGATTCTAGAAGATAGTGCTTTCTTTACTTTGGATTATCCAAGAAGTATATGCCAAGATGGAATTAAAAATACGAGAGCTTTATTCAGGAAAATGCCAATGAAGGATAAGGTGTGAGCCAGAGAGGGTGTGGAGAGGCTTCAGACTGAAATGCAGATCTGACTCCTCTAAAGAAGAAAGGAGTGAAGGAGAATTGGGCAAGAAAAATTGCAGACTGCGCTGTAGTTCCAAGAATGCCTCAACTGGGCCAATAGGGAGTTTTTATACCAACATGGCCATTTAAAGACGCTAAATGTCTCACAGCAATGAAGTGGCAGTTTAAGTTTACTGTCTCAATATGGTGTGAGCAGCCTGTGAGAAGTATGACATGGGAACGAATGTGACAGTAGATCCAGGGTGGCACGAGCTGGGGTCATCAGTCAATTATGTTTCCTGTAACAGGAGGTCAAACAATACATTGTCACAAACTCTACAGAGTTTATTTTTTTTAATACACAGGTTATGTCACAGCACAAGAATGAATCAATGAGCACCTGAATTATATTACCCTGCCTACGATACTATTCACTTTGCCTATTTTATCTGTCCTATATATTTTTCCAGATCATTTATTCTCTGAAAATGTTCCCAAAATACCATGTTTATAATACCATACCTCTTAGAAATGTTAAATATGTTAGCTGTATTAGCTAGTATTAATTGGCATCAAATGAATTCTGTCCATTTAATATATGAATAACTTACTCTTCCATGAAATCATAAGTTCTCTGAGAGAAAATCTACCTCTAATATTGCTAAACTTATTAAGTATATGAAAAAACATTTACAGTAGTAGCTTATTAAATGAGTATTGGATCAAATATGAATAGAGAGTTCCTAGTCAATAAACAGCCTCCAGAAAAAGTGTGAAATACAGTTAAAACTAAAGAACCAGGGTATTGGGTAAAAGGAAAGTTGTTGCTATAAGGCAAACAACAACGACTCAAGAGCCAAAGTGTAAATTTTCTGAGGAGAAATTGTACCTCTACTTCCCTGTTTCTCTTATTGTATAAAAGATTGATACGTAGTAACAAAATTCTTCATGAGCAATACTTTTTCTGAAATTCAACTTCTAAACCATATATATTTCTAAAATTTCTCATGATATATTATGGGGAGAAAGGACTAAATATTATTAATGTTTAGAAATAGATTTGTTAACCCAGATATTTTAATTGAATTAAAAATTCATGACAATGAATGAACTGAATACAAGGCCACCTTTATTTGCAAAGCATTGCCAATCTCAAAATTAAGACCATTGAAAAAATGTTTGCATATGTAAATATGTGACTATATGTTCCTAAAATGGCAAAAACAATTAAAATATTTTGACATTATAAAATTGAATTGACTACATAAGTTAATCAAATAATGACTAAATCCTTTCTTGCTTGTAAATTTTGTGAAACCAGTGTAAAAACCAGCCCTGAGAAACCAGTAGTATAAATGTGAAATTCCATTTTCTTGAAAAATTACCATAATGGAAGAAACAAGGGTGAAACAATTTACACTATTACATGATTTGTAGGTGAGAAAGAGACAGTAGACAGAATAAGTTCTCCTTTGTACCATTTTAGAGGTCAATAGTTAAAACTCCCAATGACAAGCAAAATTACTGTTTAAAGAGTCTGAAAAAGAGGCTCAACTCTTCTATGAGTTTTTCTAAACATATTTGAAAGACAACCAGTTAGCTGTTCAGTTAGTAGACTGTCACCTACTAAAGTTCTGTGTCCAATGCAAATCTTCACCAGGAGAAATTAAATAAATGACATTTTGTGGTGTAACTGCTTAATAGCTATATAATATTACCTATATTTTCAGAAACAAAAAATGTGAAATAATTACCTAATAAAAATAAATGTTGCCATAATGAATTGTTGAACATGAAGAGTCTGGTTTTTGCTTCAGGAGGCTG
>NW_007247513.1:268434-289179 GCF_000164805.1 Carlito syrichta
GTGGCCGCGCATGCCTGTAATTCCAGCTACCTGGAAGGCTGAGGCGGAAGGATCGCCGGAGCCCAGCAGGTCGAGGCTGCGGTGGCCGGGAGCGGCCACTGCACTCCAGTCTGGGCGACAGAGTGAGACTCCAACTCAAAAAAAAAAAAAAAAAAAAAAAAAAGAAATAGATTTGTTAACCCAGATATTTTAATTGAATTAAAAATTCATGACAATGAATGAACTGAATACAAGGCCACCTTTATTTGCAAAGCATTGCCAATCTCAAAATTAAGACCATTGAAAAAATGTTTGCATATGTAAATATGTGACTATATGTTCCTAAAATGGCAAAAACAATTAAAATATTTTGACATTATAAAATTGAATTGACTACATAAGTTAATCAAATAATGACTAAATCCTTTCTTGCTTGTAAATTTTGTGAAACCAGTGTAAAAACCAGCCCTGAGAAACCAGTAGTATAAATGTGAAATTCCATTTTCTTGAAAAATTACCATAATGGAAGAAACAAGGGTGAAACAATTTACACTATTACATGATTTGTAGGTGAGAAAGAGACAGTAGACAGAATAAGTTCTCCTTTGTACCATTTTATAGGTCAATAGTTAAAACTCCCAATGACAAGCAAAATTACTGTTTAAAGAGTCTGAAAAAGAGGCTCAACTCTTCTATGAGTTTTTCTAAACATATTTGAAAGACAACCAGTTAGCTGTTCAGTTAGTAGACTGTCACCTACTAAAGTTCTGTGTCCAATGCAAATCTTCACCAGGAGAAATTAAATAAATGACATTTTGTGGTGTAACTGCTTAATAGCTATATAATATTACCTATATTTTCAGAAACAAAAAATGTGAAATAATTACCTAATAAAAATAAATGTTGCCATAATGAATTGTTGAACATGAAGAGTCTGGTTTTTGCTTCAGGAGGCTGGGTCCTCCATTGAATATCTGTATAGCCGTTTGACTCTTTTGAAGGACAGAATTGACAAGGATCTGTCACATAAACACTGATAACTTTATTAACTTCTATCTCATCTTGAATCTTACTTTTTGTCAAAATATTGAGAAGTCAGAGAAAAAAAAATTTACCAAGCATTCGATGATTTGTCATCTATTAAATGTTTGTTAATCTGTTTTTCTGATTTATAATAAATAATCCTCTGGTTAAGCTAGTCTTCTCAATCTTTTCAGCATTGTTCAACTGACCAGAATTGTACTTTGTTTGAAGAACTTGACTGGCATGCCTCAATGTCCTACATGATATCAAATGTATTCTTTAGCAATATATGCCTGCCCCACCATATTCAACAGAGAAGGGTACTCATATACAAAAGCACTCAATGTTGTAGGATACACATAATTTAATACTATCAGTATTAAAATAAAGTATATTTTGTTCCAACAACTTGTCAGTCTTATTCTGCTCATTCATAGTAATTGCAGAATGAAATTATTGCTTCAGTGGTATCTTCAATTATCATTTTTTAAAAAGTTCAATATGGTACCTTATAGACATGTGAACATGTAAAGTGATCATTTACAAGCCCTGAGATAAAAGCAGGCACTTTAGAAAGCCTTTAAAACTACATAACTCCTTTGCCTAAGAATTGATAAACAGACTGAACATTAAAGTTCAGTGTTTTGAACTATAAAATATATATACAAAACATTTATACATAAAAGTTCCTTTAATTTAAACATTGCATTTGTTTTATATTAGAATAAATTCAAGTTAGTGTGGTCATTTTAAACAAAATCAGGCACGTTTGGGGTGGCATAAAATAGACAGTATGATCATTTTAAATCCTTAATTCTAAAGTTCCTAGCTAAAGAGATCTAATTCTCATATATACTTCTGAATCATTTCTTCCCCATATCTATTTTAGGATTTATGTCTTTAAAACCAAGATTACAACAATACATTTATACATTCATCTATATCAAATAATAATAAAAGTCTTCCATATTCCATTATTTCTTTAAATTTGCAGTTTTTTTAGTTTCCAGAGACTATTCTAAGCCACATACATCATCTATATTTTCTTTCATTCTAACAATAATCCAAAGAATTAAGTTTCTGACTCTATTTTACAGATGACAGAATTGAGGTTCAGAATGTGCACACAGCTAGTTTGTGATAAAGCTTCCAAATAAATCATGTAGTCTCACTGCAGAACCAACATTCAGAGGCTGCTAATATTTTTAATCTTTTTATAAGTGTTATTTGGTTAATTTTGTATTTTTCTAACAGGGAAAATAACATGTATTCATTTTAGATTTCAAATAATATGAGCTTTCTGATCAGTCAATAATCAGTCCTATTGTTTAAAAAGAATTATCCCTAGCATTCTATTTTTATTACCATTGCCTTACTTAAATGTTTAGTCAACATTTTTTATCTGGATTTGGCAAAGCCTTCTAATTGTTCCTCCATTTCTCTATTTTATTGCTTCCTCTCAAATTGTCTTCTCTGTAAATAATAGAGAAATATTTCTAAAATAAAAAATGTTGCTGGGTATCTTTGAACCATCCCTGCAATCCCAGCACTTTGGGAGGCTGAGACAGAGGGATTATGAAGCCAGAGTTTGAGACCAGCTTGGGCAATATAGCAAGATGCTGTCTTTTAAAAAAGAAAAAAAAAAAAAAAAAGCTGGATGTGGTGGCATATGCCAGTGGTCCTAGCTACTCTACTCAGGAGGCTGAGGCAGGAGAATTGCTTGAGCCTTGGAGTCCATGGCAGCAGTGAGCTATGATCACATCATTGTACTCCAGCCTGGGCAATAGAATGAGACTCTGTATAAAATAAAATAGGACAATGTATTATGCCATTCCCTGAATAGCCACTCCTTTTAACATAAAGTCCATGTCTTTGGAATGTTGTTCAG
The DNA here is from genome assembly GCF_000164805.1 of Carlito syrichta. Taxonomy (NCBI): domain Eukaryota; kingdom Metazoa; phylum Chordata; class Mammalia; order Primates; family Tarsiidae; genus Carlito; species Carlito syrichta. The sequence goes on from NW_007247513.1 coordinate 271,325, forward strand.
TCCTTTGTCTTGTCCCTGTCTACATCTCAGATCTCATCCCTCATGACTTCCTGCATTCCATTCTCCCCTTCAGCTACATAGAACAATGAACACTGCCTCTTTACTCCTGTGTCTTTGCAAATCATTCTTATTTCTTTTACTTGCTGCCTCACCCTATTCATCAACCATGCAGCACCATGTCACTTATGACATCATTTTGTAATTCTTTACTAATTAACCCATCATTCTCCACATATTGTGAGTGCCCCAGAATGGAAGTCGCTCTCCATCTCTGAAAATCTAATGGCAAATAAATTGAATAGTAATTTTATGACAAGTATTGTTTAAAAAAAGTCTCTGAAAAACCTTAATATCCCTCTCAATGGAAAATCTTACTCAGATACATATTACTATTGGAGGTAAATAAATCACTTGCATCTTGATAATCTAGCATTTGAAACCAAAAACTGTTCCAATACACCAAGTTCTTACCTACTTATCCCATTGTAATCATCATAATTTCAATGTATACCATTTGCATGTAAACAATATAACTAGCAACATTTCTTCAAGCATCTGCAGATGTTGGCTAAAACTGATGAAAATCTTCAGCTTACTTAAATAGCACTTATAAGAAAGTACTAACTGTTACCAAATTCAAGATTCACTTTTCCAAATATTAGCTTAATAAGAGTGGTATTTTCTTGATGTAATTAATAGAAGATACTCTTAAGTCACAATAAAATAATGATGCAGAAACTATGCACGTTTGTTTGCATACTTTCGAGCTATACTTTTCTTCATTTATTTCTTTTTACTCTTGTCATTTTTATAGTGGATTTTCTGACTTCAACCGGGTTTTTTTTTTTCTCCTTCCCTTTTTTCTCTCTTCCCTACTTTTTTCTTCTTTATACTCATTATTTTCACAATTTAGGTATTTTTATTTTATTTATTTATATATTATTTAAGCATGCAAAATAAACAATTTTAAGCGGATGGAATGAAAGGCCTTATGAAAGAATACATTTTAAATATTATATACAGACTTTATTTCCCTCTTTTTTTGTATAGACAGTTACATTTCATCTTATCATCTTTCTTCAAATATCCATTTGCAAAGGTAGCTGATGACCTTACTTCACATGCACAAAAAAAACTTCCACAAGTTTCCATGACTAAATATGCCCACTTTCTGCATTGCACTAATAGGCTCTATTTCTTTACTATAGGCGAGTTATCTGTGCTTTCCTTACAGCTTCAGGAACAACACTGTCTCCGAGGTTTTTTTTTTCTACCTCACTGGCTCTTCCTTGCTACTCTCTTTTGTTGATTTTCGTCATTTCTGGAATGTCTCAGACCCCTTCTATTCTTCTATGATACTCACCCTCTAGGTGATCTTGTCTGGCCTGGTGGCTTTAAATACCATCTATAGACTAATGAATCCCAAGTTTACATTTCCTGTATACAGCTCTTCCCTAAACTTGAGATTTATTTATCTAAAACCTAAGTTGCCGGGCTCAGTGGCTCAGCCTATAATCTCGCGCCTTTGGGAGGCTGAGGTGAGTGGATTGCCTGAGCCTGAGGATTTGAGACCCGCCTGGGCAGGCGAGACCTCATCTCTACAATAAAATAAAATAAAATTAGCCGGGCGTGGTAGCACACGCTTGTAATTCCGGCTACTCAGAAGGCTGAGGAGGAAGGATCGCCCGAGCCCAGCAGATAGAGGCTGCGGTGGCCGGGAGCGGCCACTGCACTCCAGTCTGGGTGACAGAGTGAGATTCCAACTCAAAAAAATAAATAAATAAATAAAAATAAAGAAATAAAACCTAAGTCATAATTTTCTTCCTCAAATGAATTCCATTTGTTTACTTCTCAAATTCAGTAAATTGCAACTTCATTCTTTTGATTACTCAGGCCAATAATATTGGAGTTGTCTTCTTCCCTCTCACTTAGTTATCACATAAAATCTGTCAAGGAAACCCCTTGGCTCTATCTTCAAAGCATATCCAGAATCAGATCACCTATTAGCACTCATGTTGTTATCTCCTTGCTCAAACCACCATCTGCTTTTGTATTAGTTACTACAGTAATCTCCTAAATTAGCATTCTTTTTCTGCTCTTATGTCCTGTGATTTTTCCGGTAAGCAATCATAGTGATTATCTTAAAATACATGATGATATCATTCTTCTGGTAAAAGCTTCCACTGACTCCCTTTTCAAGCTAAGGAAAACCTGAAATATTAACATTTCCTGCAAGACCCAACCGAAGAAGATATAGCCCCATAGTTCCTCTTGTACTTATCAGCTATCTCTCTTCTCATGGCTCACTTCCTTTATCCACACTGGTTCTTTATTCTTCCTTATTTTTCCCAGACACACATCTGTATTTGTTATTTGTTATATTTGCTGCCTGAAATGCTTTCCCCCAAAATAATCATATGACTTTATTTCCTTCCCCACTCTTGTCTCCTCAAGTCTTTGCTTACATGTTGATTTATCCACGAGATCTTTCCTTCCATCCTGTTTAAAACTGCAGGGCCCCTTTTAACAATTCTCAGCTTTATTTTAATCTCTAGACTACCAAATAGATGTGATAATATTGTATTCTTTTTCTTTACTTTTTATTTCTAGTCTCCCCCCACTAGAAGTTGTGCATTGCAAGCTCCTGAGAACAAGGATTTCTTTCTGTAGAGAAAATCTAGAGCTAGAACAAATCCTGCAATACCATGTATTCAATAAATATTTGTTAAATATTATTAATGTACAGTCATGCATTACTTAATGATAGAAATGCATTCAGAGAAGTGTGTCTTTAGGCAAATTTATCACTGTACAAACATCATAGAGTTACACACACTGAGAGGGTACAGACTACAATACATTTAGGTTATATAGTATAGCCTATTGCTCCTAGGCTACAAACCTGTACATGTAACTGTTAGGAATATTGTAGCTAGCTGTAAGACATTGGTAAGTACTGGTGTATCTAAACTCATCTAAATACAGAAAAGGAGCAGTGAAAATACAATATAAAAGATATAAACTGGTACACCTATATAGGGCACTTACCATAAATGGAGTTTGTAGGACTGGAAGTTGCTCTGGGTGAGTCAGTGAGTTAGTAGTGAGTGTCAAGACCTCTGACATTAGAGAACACTACTGTAGACTTTATGAACACTGTATAATTCGGCTACATTAAACTTATAAAAATATTCTTTCTACAATAATTAACTTTAGTTTGCTATAACATTTTTACTGTATAAATGTTCATTTATTTATTTTTTTGAGTTGGTGTTTCACTCTGTTGTCAAGACTGGAGAGCAGTGGCACGTTCATGGCCACCCCAGCATTGACCAGTTGGGCTCTGGTAATCCTTCCGCTTCAACCATCCAAGTAGCTGGAATTACAGACATGTGCTACCATGCCTGGCAAATTTTTGATTTATTGTAAAGATGAGGTCTTGCCAATTGCCCAGGCTGGTCTTGAACACTCAAGCTCAGACAATCTACTCGTCTCAGTTTCCCAAAGTGCTGGTATTACAGGCTGAGCCACCAAGTCTGGCCAACTTTTAATTTTTTTAACTTTTTGACTTTTTTATAGTACTACTTAGCTTAAACACAAACACATTGCACAGATATACAAAAATACTTACTTCTTTATAACTTTATTCTTCAAGCTTTTCTCTATTTTTATTTATTTATTTTACTTTTAAAGCTTCTTTGCTAAAAACTAAGATACAAACACACACATTATACTCGGCTTACAAGAGGGCAGGATCATCAATATCTCTATTTTTTTGCTTTGCATCTTGTCACACTGGAAAGTCTTAAAGAGCAATTACAAGCATGGAGCTGTCATCTCTGATGATAGCAATACTTCCTTTGAAAAAACCTCTTGAAGTTTCTGGCTGATGCTGTTTTATAGTTAATTTGTTTTTATATATGTAGAAGAAGTACACTCTCAAATAACAATAAAATGTTTAGCATACTAGACACTTAAGTTAATCATATAGACATGTATTACTATTATCAAGTATTACATATTATACATAATTGTATGTGCTAGAATTTTTTATGAATGACAATGTGGTAGGTTTGTTTACATCAGTATGACCACGGCACTTGAGTAATTCATTTCACTATGACTTATGACAACTATATTGTACACTGTGACAGCCACAAAGTCATTAGGTGATAGAAATGCTAAAGTTCAATTATAAACTTACAAGACCATTGTCATATATACAGTCTGTCATTGGCCAAAATGTTATGTAACACATAACTATATAGGAATCATGAGACTAGGCAACTTTGTTTCCATTGATCTATTCTTCTAAAAAAATTAAACATATGAATATAGCAAATACTGTATACTTCTAATACAAAATATAAAATGTAGAAAGTAATTATTGTGGACATGGCTTTATTTTCCCACCTAGACCTTCATTATTATTTTCCTTGTATATGGTACCTTGTCTCTAGCAATTACAGTTTGGGAGACTGTCATTCAGTGAGTTTTAGCTGCTTCTTAACATTTCCTAAGGTGCGTTTCTTAATTCTGGCTGATATAACAATTTTAAATATATATCCACCTAACACCATAGGCCCAAGTTTTAAAAACAAATTCTATTAGACCTAAAAAGGGAGAGAAAGAGCAAAACAATTATAGTGAGAGACATTAATACTCCACTGAAAACAAAAGACAGATCATCAAGGTAGAAAGTCAACAAAGAAACATTGGAGTTAAACTGTACCTAGAGCAAATGAATCTAACAGACATCTACAGAACATTCCACATAAACTGCAGAATATATATTTTTTCTCTTCAGCAGATGGAACATTCTCCAAGATAGACCATAGGATATGCCACAAATCATCTTAGGAAATCAGTGTGGCAATTCCTAAAAGCTCTAATAATCAACCTTCCATATCACCCTGCAATCCCCCTACTGGGAATTCATCCGGAAGAACTCAAATCACTCTATACAAAAGATACCTGCACACGTATATTTATCGCAGCATTGTTCACAATAGCAAGAACATGGAACCAACTGTGCTGCCCATCAAAAGAGGACTGGATAAAAAAAAATGTGGTACATATAAATGATGGAATATTATGCAGTCATAAAGAAGAACAAAATCATGAACTCTGCAGCAACTTTGATGGAATTAGAGTTGATAATACTGAGTGATCTTTCACAGAAACAAATGTCTGAGTATCACATGTTCTCACTCACAAGTGGACCCTGAACATCCACTGTAATACTATAGGAAAAGGATTGACAGTAGCCAGAAACTGCGGGGGGGGGGGCGTGGAGAGGTGGGATTGACAGTAGTCGACATCTGCCTGGGCAAGGGGGGACACACTTCATCAGCAAGGGTACCTGCACAATGAATATTTGTATAACTAATCCTAAGTTGTACCCCACAATTTTAAAATAAAATCATTGAAATTAAACAAACAAAAAATTTGAAATGATATCAAGCAACTTCTTAGACTACAGTGAAATAAAGACAGTGATTAATTCCAAGGAGAACTCACTAATCTCAATAAGTACATAGAAATTAAAAAATCTGTTCCTAAATTATCTTTGGATCAACAAAAATGAAAATTTAAAAATTCCTTGAAACGAATTACAGCAAAGATACAAGTTATCAAAACCTTTGGGACATAGAGGAAAATGTACAGGCCTACATTTAAAAGATTGATTACATACGACTAACCTGATATCACACCTCAAGGAACTAGAAAAACATATAAGCAAGTCAAATTCAAAGATAGTTGAAGACAAGAAAAAACAAAGGTCAGAGAAAAACTGAATAAATTTGAAACAAACAAACAAAAATACAAAGGATCAATGAAACAAAAAGTTGGTGTTTTTAAAAGACAAACAAAGCTGGTAGACCACTAGCTAATAAAGAAACAAATAAAGAAGTTTCAAATTCGCTCTATTGAAATGAAAATGGAGACATTATAACTAATACCTCAGAAATAAAAAAATCATCTGAGATTATTGTGAAAACCTTTCTGCAAACTAGATAATCTAGAGGAAAAGAACAAATCCTTGGAATTATCCTGCCTATAACCATGAATCTAAGAAGAAATGATAACCATGAACAGAGCAATAAAAAGTAGTGAGATTAAAACAATTAAGTCTCCAAAAAAGGAAAGAAAATCTAGGACCTGATGGATGTACAGTAAAATTCTCAGACTTTCAAAAAAAACTGGTACCAATTCTACTGAATCTATTCTAGAAGGTTGAAAAGGGGGAATTTTCCTAACACATCCTACAAAGCCAGTATCACCCTACTACCAAATCAAGGAAAAGACACCGCAACAACATCACCAAAACTATAGATCAATATCCCCAATGAACATAGAAACAAAAATCCTCAACAAAATACTAGTAACTCAAATTCAACAGCACATAAGAAAATAATTCACCATAATCAAGTTAGTTTTATCAGGAATGAAAGGATGAAGTCAATAAATGTGATCCACAACATAAACAGTATTAAAAACAAAAATCGTATGATCATTTTAATAGACACAGGAAAAGCATTTGATACAATCCAGCATTCCTCCATGATAGAAATCCTCAAAAAAATAAGCAAAGAAAGAACATTTATCAAAACAATAAAAGCCATACATGAGAAACCAATAACAAATGTCATTGTGAATGGAGAAAAGTTGAATGAATTCCCCCTAAGAACTGGAACAAGGCAAAGATGACCACTTTCACCACTCTTATTCAACATAGTACTGGAATTCCTAACCAGAGCAATCAGGCAAGAGATAGAAATAAAAGGTGTCCTATTTGAAACAGGAACTATCTCTGTTTGCTGATGATATGATCTTATACCTAAAAAATCCTAAAGACTCAGGGCTTGATAAATAAATTCAGTGACATTTCAGGATACATAATAAACACACAGAAATCAGTAGCATTGCTATATACCAATAGCAACCAAGTAGAGAGTCAAATCAATAACTCAATTCCATTTACAATAGCAGCTGGAAAGCTAAAACACCTATGAATATATTTATCCAAGGAAGTGAAAGATCTCTACAAGGAGAACTACAAAACAATGATGAAAAAAATAGAAGAGGATATAAACAAATAAAAAAACATTACATGCTCTTTTATTGGTAAAATCAATATTGTCAAAATTACCATATTACCCCATCAAACCACTAATATTTTTAACAGAATTAGACAAAATAATTCTAAAACTCATATGGTACCAAAAGAGAGCCAGAATAGCCAAATAACCAAAGCAATCCTTAAAAACAAAAACAGAAACAAAAACAAAAACAAAAAACAAAGCTGGAGGTATCACATTACCTACTTTCAAATTATACTCCAATGTTAAAGTAACCAAAACAGTATGATGCTGGTATAGGAGCGGACACATGGACCAATGGAATGACATACAGAATATAAAAATAAATACCTACAACCTTGATCTTTGATCAAGCAGGCACAAGCATATATTTGAGAAAGAACACTCTATTCAACAAGTGGTACTGAGACAATTGGACAGCTACATGCAGAAAAGTTAAACTTGATCCCTATCTTTCACTACACAAAAAAAGTACCTGAAGATGGATTAAAGATTTAAATGTCAGATGTGAAACCATATAAATTCTAGAAGAAAACCTAGGAAAAACTGTTGTGGACATTGACCTAGGCAAATAATTTATGACTTAAATCCCAAAAGCAAATACAACAAAAACAAAAATAAATAAGTAGGACTTAATTAAACCAAAAAACTTCTGCATAGCTAAAGAAATAATCAACAGAGTAAATAGGTAACCTAAAGAATGGGAAGAGATATTAGTAGACTATACATCTAACAAAGTACAAACAAATCAGCAAAACAAAGTCAAATGGCCCCATTAAAAAGTGGGCAAATAACATAAAAAGTCATCTCTCAAAAGAGGATAGAAACAAACAAACAAACAAACCAACAAACACAAAAAAATGTTCAATACCACTCATCATTAGGGAAATGCAAGTTAAAACTACAGTGAAGTATCTCCTTACACTAGTCAGAATGGACATTATTAAAAACAAACAAATAACAAGCAAAAAAAAAAAATAGATGCTGGCACGGATATGGTGAAAAAGGGATGTTTATACACTGTTGGTGGAAGTGCAAATTAGTACAATCTATTTGGTAATCGGTATAGAGATTTCTCAAATAACTGAAAGAAGATATACCATTCAATCCAGTAGTCCCCTTACTAAGTATCTATCCAAAGGAACAAAAGTCATTATACAAAAAAGACACCTGCCCTTGAATGTTTATTTCAGTACAATTCACAATTGCAAAGATGTGGAATCAACCTGAAAGCCTATCAGCTGATGAGTGGATAGTGAAAATGAAAATGTAATATAATATATATATATATATATATATGTATATATCTCCATGGAACATTATTCAACAATAAAAAAGAATGAAGTAATTTCATTTGAAGCAACTTTGATGATATTGGAGAACATCATCCTAAGTGGGCAGAAACAGAAAACCAAACACTGCATGTCCTCATTTATAAGTGAGAGCTAAACTGGGGATCTGTAAAAGCATATAGCATGGTATAATGGACACTGTAGATTTAGAAGGGGGAGGATAGAAAGGGGTTGGGGGATGAAATATTAGAAAGGTTCAAGAGCACAGGTAAGGGTGGAAGGTACAGTTAAAGCCCAGACTTCTTTGCTACATACAATGCATCCATGTAACTGAAAACTATTTGTATCCCCTAAAGCTATCAAAATAAAAAAATAAAAAAATAGATAAATAAATGAATGCAGATCAGAGATGGAAAATAATTCAGATGAACCCAGCAAGAATTGGTGAACTTGAAAATAAGTAAAAATAAATAAATAAATTGATACATGAAAACAAAAATAAAAATATAGAAAAAATGGACAGACCATTCAAGAACAATGGAACAATTCTATATATGTTGCAAATATACTAAAATAGATGTTCATGGTATTTGTAAAGAAGAAGGACTAGAAAAAATTGGAGAAGAAGAAATATTTGAGAAGACTAGGTTTAGGTGGAGGTGAGGGAGAAACATTATGAAAGGAGTAAAAGCTGACTTCTCAACAGCAACAAAAAACGAAACACCCAGACAAGAAGACAATGAGACAGCATCCTTAAAGTACTGAAAAAATATATATTAATACAAAATTATATACCAAGTAAAAGCATATTTTAAAATTGTGGCATACTTTAATTCTAATCAAATTGGAGTAGCTCTGTTTCTCCCAGTTTCTAACTCTTAAAACTACAAGCCCTGGATACAATACAATAAGACTAGTATAGGAGGACTCTGAAAGTTGTAAAGAAGACCAAGGCTTAAGTCTTGATAAACAACACAGTACATCCTGAGATTTTTCTTGTTACTTCCCATATGTTCTGAGATCATATGCAGGAAGCCACCGCAGGAAACTTTAACCTGGAACTATTAACAGACACAGACAAAAAAAAAAAAAAAGAAAGAAAGAAAGAAATCAACCTGTTCCTCTCAGTCAAAGGACTAGAAGAAAGGTAGCCTAACAAAATGGAAAACTCCTCTGCCAATATCTGACCTATTCCAGTCAACACCAAAAAGAAAATTACACTTAGTAAATAATTAACCTTCCAAACTATCCCATTTACCCTGCAATAGCATAAAAGAGCACTGTGATTCAATACCTCCAACAAATTGTATTGATGGGCCAAGTAGAAGACTGATCTGCTATTCCTCGCTTGGCAAAAGCTGGGAGAGCTCAAATAGCAGGATAAGTTTAGAAGGACAGAGTGGGGAGCTGATCTTCCATCACTTAAGAGACACTGGTGATAGCTAACAAGGTCACAAAAGGTTGAATTAATCTGCACTTTGATCCTTCTCAACTCTCATATCAAGAGAAATTTGCTTTCTCTCCATCTGGCATCCATGAGACTGAACAAGTGGCATGAGCTGGGTTTAGTCAGTACTCTAATTCTTCCCCCCACCCCCCAATGTATACAAGAATAATGGTGAGCTGAATTTCCACCTTTCGTGACATCAATAAGGTAGGATCAGGTGGTGGAACACGGAGCTATTTTTAATTTCTTTAGAAGACAATTGATTAAAAAAAACCAGTGTATTGTGAGAGTTTTAACATATGTAGAATTCAAATCTATGACAGTAATAACAAAGAATGGAAAGGAGAAATTTACACTACACTCTTGTAGGTTTCCCACAATATACTTTAAAGCAGCATAATATATTTGAATGTTGATTCTGATAAATACATATGCATATAATATACTCTAAAGTAACTACTGAATAAATATTTAATATATCAATAAACCAATAGGAGAAAAATATAATAATATTCCATTAATTTTACTAACACAAAAGTGACAGAAAATAAAGAAATAAAAACACATGGGACAAATAGAAAACAAATAGTGAGATGATAGATATTAATCTTATTGATAATAACATGTTTTATAAGAATTTCAATTAAAAAACTGACATTTTATGTTTGCATAAAATAGGAACACTCAACTATATTTGAACTATAAATATAAGCTAGAGATAGGTTAAAAGTAAAAGCATAAAAGATATACCGTTTAAATGTAGATTTAAATAACTCAAAAAGCTACATTAGTATTAAATAAAAAGATCTGAATGAACAATATTTTCAGGGATAAAGAAGGATATTGCATAGGATAAATGGGTCAGATCATCAAAAAGAGATAACAACCTTAAATGCAAATGCATTTAATAAGAGAACTTCAAAATATTTTACAGAATAATTGATATAAACATAATGAGAAAAAAAAGTCCAAAATTACAGTTGGAGGTTTCAATACCACTGTCTCTGTAATTGCTATAATAATTTGACAAAAAAGGAAGAATATAATACCTTTGAACAACAATATCAACCAACTTGACCTACTTGACACATAGAAGAGTTCTTCTCAGAATCGAGGACTATGCATTCTTTTTGTCAATGTAACTCATATTTTAAACCATAAATGTTTTCAACAAATGTAAAGGCATTGAAATAACTTATACATTCTCTATCAAAAATTGAGGTTAGGTATAAAGAGAAGAAAGATATACAGAAATTGTTAACATATTTGCAAAGTAAAAAACACACTTTTAATTAACCCATTGATCAAAAAAAGAAAATCACCAGAGAATATGTTTTAGAATATGTTTTATTCATATTTAGAATGTTTTAAATGAAATGAAAATAAAGCAAATAAACAAAGTCATCAAAAATTGTGAGATGCACCTAAAGCAGTATTTAGAAAGAAATGCAAATCACTAAATTACCTTATTACAAATGAAGAAAATTTAAGTATCTAGGGATTCGTTTTATCAATTGTTAGAAATTGTACAACCCAGGATGTTGTTAATAGGTGAGGCTATGCATGTTTAGGGACAGGAATATATTTTAAAAATCTTTGACTTTACTCTCAATTTTATAGTGAATGTGAAATTGCTCTAAAAACAAAAACAAAAACAAAAACCAATACATCATGGCCAAGTAGAATTTATCTCTGGGATGCTAGGATATTTCAACATATGAAAATTAATATGCCGTGAACATGCCACTGCACTCTAGCCTGGCAGCAGAGTAAGACTCCAACTCAAAAAATAAAAATAAAAAAAGAAAATTAATATGATACACCATATAACAGAATGAAACATAAAAATCACATGACTATTTCATTACATGCAATATAGATATATAACAGAATTTAATCTCCTTTCATGACTAAAAAACAGTGAATTTCAGATAGAAAAAAAAATTACTGTAACATACTAAAGATGATATTCAAAAAGTCACAGCAAATATCATAATTAGTTGAAACTTTTTTTCTTCTAAAAGCAGAGTAGAAGAGAATATTTTCAACGTGTTAAAGGGCAAGTACTAAAAATTTATTTCTAACATCATAGTAAAGAAAGACAGGACGGGCTCAGTGACTCAGCCTGTAATCCCACGCTTTGGGAGGCCAAGGTGAGTGGATTGCCTAAGTCCGTGGGTTTGAGACCCACCTGGACAACTTGGCAAGACCTCATCTCTACAATAAATAAAAAAATTAGCTGGGTGTGGTAGTGTGCACCTGTAGTTCTAGTTACTTGGAAGGCTGAGGTGGAAGGATTGCCAGAGCCCAGCAGGTCAAGGCTGTGGTGGCCGGGAGTGGCCACTGTACTCCAGTCTGGGTGACAGAGTGAGACTCCAACTCAAAAAAAAAAAGAAAGACAAAATACTTCCTCTCTGAAATTGGGAACAAGCATCTACTTTCATCATTTTTACTCAATATTGTAGTGAATGTTCTAGCCTATGCAATAAGGAAAGAAAGTAAAAACAGAATCTCATACAATTTAAAAAGAACAATATAATTATTACATAAAAATTTCCAAATAACATTTTTTTTTTTTTTGAGTAGGAGTCGCACTCTGTCGCCCAGACTGGAGTGCAGTGGCCACTCCCAGCCACCGCAGCCTCGACCTGCTGGGCTCCAGCGATCCTTCCGCCTCAGCTTTCCAAGTAGCTGTAATTACAGGCATGCGCTACCACGACCGGCTGATTTTTTGATTTATTGTAGAGATGAGGTCTTGCTGCCCAGGCGGGTCTCGAACCCGCAGGCTCAGGCAATCCACTCACCTCAGCCTCCCAAAGGTGCGGGATTACAGGCTGAGCCACCGAGCCCGGCTTCCAAATAACATTTTTGAAAAATGCTAGTACTAAGTGAACTTAGTCCTAATAAAAGACACAAGGTCTATACAAAATTCAATTATGTATTTATACATTACTATATAACTGTACCTTGTATCTATACACACACATACATATATACACACATATATACATAATAGAACACTTGGACTTTAAAATAAAAAACACACCATTTAAAATATTTTATCAAATTATAAAACACTTAGATATAAATTTAATAGGGTACTTTCAGAAATTTTAAACTGAAACATACAAAACACAGCAAAATACATTAACTAAGCTTTTAATGTATGGGGAAATATTGAATGTTCATAGATCAGAAAACTAAATTGTAATAACTTGTAATTATCTTTTAACTATAGATTCAAAGTAAACTCAATAAAAATTATTTATTTTTGTACAAACTGAGAAGTTGCTTATCATGAAGTATCATGATCTAAAGTAACCTAAATAATTTTCAAAATAACAATTAAATGATTAATACTACTTAATCTCAAGATATATTCTAAAAGGGTAATGTTCAAGCTAGTGAGCTACTGGTATCAAAGTAAACATATAGAAAAATATAACAGGATAGAAATTCCAGGAACAGATTCACAAAGATGAACAATTTATTTTTTTGACAGAGATGACAAAGGAATGCAATTAAGAATAAATATAGAAAGTATTTTCTTAATAAATAATGCTAAAATAACTGGGCATTTATTGGGTGGAAAATTAACTAAAAATATTACCTCACTCTATATATGAAAATTAACTTAAAATAATCAAAGAATTATGATATTCAAAATGGTAAAACTTCTAGAAGAAAATATAGAAGAAAATACTTGTGACTTGGGTTTAGTAGAATTCTTAGGACAAAAAAATTTGCACATTATAAAATAAAAAATAAATTGTAATTTGTCAAAATTTAAACTGCTGTTATTCAAAAGATGCTCTGAGGAAAAATTTTAAAAGTTATCAATTTTTATTTTGCAAAAGTTATTGACAAAATAAAACTGAATATATTCTTTATATATCCAGAATATATAAAGAATTTTATAATTTAATATTAATAAGGCAAAGCATCCAATAAAATGTTAATAACTCCTTTGCCAAATAAGTTATTCAAGTGACAAAAATCACATGAAAATATGCTAAGAATCATTAGCTATTAGGAAATTCAAATTAAAATCATTACAAGATACCACTAAACACCTATCAGAAAAATTACAGTTTAAACGATTGATAACACCAAGTGGGGATGGTAATGTAGAACACCTAAAAATCTTATACACTGCTGAAGAGAATGCTAAACTGTAAAGCTATAGTTATGGATTGAAATGAGTGCACTTCATTGAAAAAAAGGATCATTGAAGATGCAATTCATTAAGATGAGATCATTAGGTCAGGACTTAATTCAACATGACTGGTATCTTTATATGAAGAAGGAACTAGCACACAGAGTTGGGCATACAGAAAAGATCAGGTGAAGAGACATAGGGAGAAAACAGACATCTATAAGCCAAGGATAGAAGCCTTGTAAATTCCTCTCTCACAGGCCACAGAAGAAACCAATGCTGTCAACACCTTGATTTCAAACTAACAGAATTCTAAGACAGTATGTTTTCTATATTATAAGTCACCCAATTTGTGATACCTTGTTGTAGTAGCATCCCCAAACTAATGCAGCTAGTTTGGTGAGTTTTTCTAAAGTCAAACATACACTTACTACAAGAAAAATTCCGTTATAGACATTATCCAGTTAACTGATAATGTATGTATATTCACTTGCTGACCCATATGGGAATATTTACAGCGGTATTATTCATAATAGCACCAAGCTGAAAACAAACACTTTGTCAGCTACTTAATATATAAGCTATGTACATCTATATAATGGAAAACTATTAAGCAATAAAATGGAAGAAACCACTGATAATGCAAAAACCATGGATGAATCTAAAATCTACTTCTGTAAAAAGTGGTGCTGGATATTTGATAGGGATTGCATTGATTTCCTGGATGAAATTTTTTATGACCCAAATCTCTGTTACAAGTTCTTTCAGTATTGCATCTTGTCTTTTTTGAGTCTTATTCACTCTTTCCATCCATTACCTAATCCCTCTCATATTCTGGGGCCAGTCATTGGCGACTTCCATTGTTTGAATTAGGGTCTGATTTTTCAGGTGTTTTCTCTTTGTTACACTTGAAATTACCTCTGGTCTTCCATTGGTTTTTCCTCATTTGTGACAGAGCTCTTGTTTTTCTCTTTAGTTCCATTATTCAGTGGCAGTGGGAGAGGCTTTTGTTTCTGATGTGTTCTCAGCTCTCTAGTCTTCCCTTAACCTGGGCTCTGGATATGTTCTATTTTGAAACAGGACTGTGGGTGGGAAACTTTGTTGTCTCTTGTAGTTTTGAAAATCAAATAAGGAGAGGCTGGAGAGCTAGGATTCAGAAACGACTTGCAAATCACAATGTTCACTGATTGTGGTGTGTGTTCCCTGAGATCCATTTCCCACCACCACTTTATATGACAATGCAATAGGTACATGTGTGTACCCACTGAGTCCAAGAAACAGTAGCAATAATGAGGAAAACAGAGAAAAATAGAATGAAATAAGATGGACAAAAATTTAAAACAAGGAAAAAAAACAAAAAAACACAGGACAATTAAAGTCAAAACCAAAGCAAAAAACCATTGAACACATACACACACAGACACATATACACCCCCCAAAACAAACTAGAATAACAACAAAGTGAAACAAAACAAAAATGCAACAGGAAAAAAACAAGGAAAGCTAAACATACACATACACACACTCACACACACACACACACACACACACACACACATACACACACATGCCTAGCACAAAATGAATGGAGAAGAAAAAGTGAAAGACTAAAAAAAAACAAAAACAATAAAAGGGAAAAAATAGGAATTCATATTTAACCCTCACGCATATATCATATACACCCCAAACTAAAAAAGAGAGAGAGAGAAGAACAAGAGAGTAAAAACAAACCAACAAGCAAAAAAACAGCAACAACAAAAAACTGAAGATGAACACTCAATCATTCACATATACACATAAACAGAAAACAAACAAACAAAAAAAAAACAAGAAGAAAAAGAAAAGAAGAAAAAAAGGGAGGATGCAGATCAAACCCTCACATATACATTCATGCACAAAGGAAAAATATTTAAAAATTAGTAAAACTAACAATCAGTAAAACATTTTTTTAAATTAAATAAATTAAATTTTAAAAAATTCTGCCCTCTTGCAGAGGGTTCTGCAATTGTTCCTTTCGTCTGCTTCTCTGCTATCTCCTGCAGAGTTTCCACCTCTTTCACTCTCTCCTCAGTGTCCTGAGCAGAGAATGAAGAGGGGCAGTGGGGGTGTGTGGGGCTGTAGTACTCCCCTCCCACGCTTGTATAGTCAAGGAGATCCCCTCCAGTGGGGAGGTGTAGAATTGTCTCTTCCCCAGGTATGTACTCACAGGAAGTTCTCAGTCAGACCTATCCTGGAATGGAGTTCTCCTATTGCAACTGGACATCCAAGCTCTGCCTGGGTTCATTCCTCTCAGTTGTGCCCCAGCTGGGTGGGTATGACATTCAGAGAACTGTTGTGGAGGAGGAGGATTGGTTCAGCCTTGTACTTACCACTGATCTCTTTGGAGGTTTTCCTCATCCATTTTTGGCCACACCCTTTGTCCTGCCACTGAAGACTGAATCAGGGTAAGGGGTGGGGTGTCTGAAACTCAGCACTCTGAAGATGTGCTCTCAGGATATTCCCTCTGGGTCATGATGGACCCCTGAGTAGTTGACCCACTGGTCACAGAGATCAGATCTGTTGCTCCATGGTGAGCAAGTCAGAGACTTTCCTGTCCCATTTTCAAGATGGTGGTGGAGTGCCTCTTTCATCTTCTCCAGTGGAATTCTGCCTCTGGACTCCCTCCACAGTCCTTGTTGCCAGTGTCCAGCCAGGCACTGCAGTAGTGAGGCAGAGCCTGGAGCCAGCAGTCTCTTCCCTCTGCTTCTTTGTAGGGAAACTTTTGTCTGCTTTGAAAAAAAAAATGACACTTGGCTTCTGAGACCTCGGGAAGCGTTAGAGATCAAGAAGAGCAGCTGCACCACCAGCTACTTACCAGGAGGGCCCTGGCCACTTGCTCACGAGCCCCTATTTAGTCAGTCTCTCCCAGCATCTTCTTCCCAGGAAGAGTTTTTTTAATTAAAAAAAAGGAAAAAGAAAGAAAAAAAATGGCACTCCACTTCTGTATCCTGGGTTTCACTGGAGTCTAAGCTGAGCAGCTGTGGCACCAGTCGCTGTGCCAGGAGAAGCCTGGCCACTTGCTCCTGAGCTCTCACTCAGTCAGCTACTCACATGCCCACTTACTCACTGCCACATACACTAAATTTTCCAGACACTTACTCACACCAGGACTCACATAGTCTGACTGACTCGGCCGCCATCTTCCCCATCAATCAGGAATTGCATTGAATCTGTAGATTGCTTAGGATAGTATGATCACTTTAATAATATTAATTTTCTGATCCATGAAAAAACATGGGATGTTCTTCCATTTGTTTGTGTCATTTACAGACACAGACCTACAACCAATTGAACTTTGGCAAAGCTGACAAAAATAAACAATGAGTAAATTATACACTGTTCAATGAATGATATTAGGAAAATTGACTAACCATATGAAAATAAATTAAATTTGATGTTTATCTCTCACCTTATATAATAATTAACTCAAGATGGAGTAAAGGCAAAATGTAAGACCTGAAACTATAAAAATCCTAAAAGAAAACCTTGGAAAACTTCTGGACATTAGACTATGCAAAGAATTTATGATGAAGACCCCAAAAGCAAATGCCACAAAAACAAAATAGACAAATAAGATTTAAGTAAACCAAAGAGTCTTTGTACAAAAAAGCAACAGTCAATAAAGTAAACAGAAGATTTATGGGTGGGGAGAAAAATATTTGCAAATTATGCTTCTGACAAAGGACTTATATCCAGAATTTACAAGGAACTCAAACAACTCAACAAGAAAAAAACAATCCCATTAAAAAGTGGGCAAAGAGCCAGGCTTAGTGGCTCAGCCTGTAATCCTGCGCCTTTGGGAGACTGAGGTGAGTGGA
>NW_007247513.1:289199-292617 GCF_000164805.1 Carlito syrichta
GGGCGACAGAGTGAGACTCCAACTCAAAAAAAAAAAAAAGTGGGCAAAGAACTTAAACAGATACTTCTCAAAAGAAGACATCCAAGTAGTCAACATAGAAATGCAAGTTCAAACCATAGTGAGAAATCATCTAACACAGTCAGAATGGCTGACATTAAAAAGTCAAAGAACAACATGGAGGCAGAGAGAAGGGAGCACTCATACACTGTTAGTGGGAATGTAAAAAGTAGTATGGAGATTTCTCAAATAACTAAAAATGGAACTATTATTTGACCCACATATCTCATTATTTGGTATCTACCCAAAGAAAAATAAATCATTATATAAAAAAGATACCTGTACTCATATGCTCACTGGCACACTATTCACAATAAGAAAATCATGGAACCAACCTAAGTGCCCATCAAGTTGAAAAAGTAAAGAAAATGTATATACACATCATGGAATACTATGCAGCCATACAAAAGAATGAGATTATGTCCATTTAGCAACATGTTGGGGCTGGAGGCCATTGTTCTAACTGAACTGACTCAGAAACAGAAACCCAAACACCACATGTTCTCACATATATGTGGGAGCTAAACAATGAGTATTCGTGGACATAAAGATAGACATAGTAGACACTGGGGGCACCAAAAGCGGGGAGAAGGAAGAGGAGCAAGGGTTTAAAAACCACCTATCGAATATAATGTTCACTATTTGAGCAATGAGGACACCAGAAGCCCAATCCCAACCAGTACGTAAAATGTCCATGTAACAAGCATGCGCTTGTTTCCCATGAATCCAAATAAATAAGTAAATACATGAGCCAGGAAAAAAGAAAAGAAAAAGAAACAGCAATCTCAATTGATTATGGTAATGAAAGAAGTAGGCACAGAAAGTTCTGTGTTATTCCATTTATATGATTGTCTGGAAAAAGCAACTCTATGGGGACAGAATACAATCCAATTTTCAGCGAGTTCAGAATGAGAAAAAGGATTACTATACTCAGGCGAAGGAAGCTTTTTGAAGTTATGGACATATTCTATGCCTTGTTTTTAATTATTGCTATACAATTGTATATGATTGTCAAAGTTATATTTAATGGTATATTTTAAATGGTTAATTTTATTGTACATAAATTTTCCCTCCATCCATTTTTATAAAAATAATGTATAGAAAAAAAGGCCTAGGTTGCATTTCGTATCTTAGTCTTTTTCTGGATCTTTGTTTTCTTCACATGAGAGTAAGAAAACATTATTATCATATATAAAAGTTAAGTGTATTCAGTCTCATTGGATCTGTCACACCATACATACTACAGTGACTTGCAAATAAAGGAGATTGAATTGTTAAATTCAACAATTAAACAAAAGCAGTGATAGAATAAATGGGAAATGTGTAAGAAAATTTATCCAAAAGAATGCTGTTTTTAACAAGAGGAAAGCCACATACACATATTCCTCAAACTGATAATGCACATTAAGTGGAGAAAGTAAAAATAATTACAGAAAACATTAGAAGGCTGGAGTTACTCTGCTACTTCTGTGAAAAGTTAACTGTATTAGCTTTGTTGAATTGTTTTTTGGTTTTTTTTTTCCTGAAGCCTCAGTTTCCTCAATGGAAAAAAGAGAGGTTCGAGTAACAATGTCTAAATTTTCTGCTAGCTCTACACAGGAAGATAAATTCAGGATATCAAAATTTAGGTTGCCAGGATCTCAAAATTTAGGTTACCACCTCAATTATAGCAGAGTGACTTGTTAGGTCTTACAGTACATAAATCAGACTGTGAGGTATAGTAGGGACACAGCATATTTTAAAGTCATTTAGAGAATTTTGGGAACTATAAGCGCATCTGTGACAGCACTACCATAAAAAGCTTAAAGAATTGATGAAATGAACAAAAATTATGAAATTTAAAAAATGCTAAATAAATGAAAGAAATATAAATTTCAACAAGAAAACAAAGAGTACATTAAGAACATTCTTACTCTTATTAAATAGATTGTGTTGGAACATTATCTTCCTCTGGAGAATCACACCTTTTAAATGCTGTAGACACACTATGGCATGTTCAGAGAAGAATTGGCACAATATTTTTTTTTTTTTTTGAGTTGGAGTCTCACTCTGTCACCCAGACTGGAGTGCAGTGGCCGCTCCCGGCCACCGCAGCCTCAACCTGCTGGGCTCCGGCGATCCTTCCATCTCAGCCTTCCGAGTAGCCGGAATTACAGGCATGCGCTACCATGCCTGGCTGATTTTTTTTTTTTTTTTGATTTATTGTAGAGATGAGGTCTCGCTGCCCAGGGGCTCAGGCAATCCACCCACCTCAGCCTCCCAAAGGCGCGGGATTACAGGCTGAGCCACCGAGCCTGGCTATATACAATATTTGAAATGATTCTCTACATGAAACAAAGTTTGCATGCATTGAATCATTTTGTTAACTTTGGTGGGTGTCTTTGTGTGGGGGAAACCGGGCATGCGCAGAAAATGAGGTTGGGAGGGTCTGTTTCCCTTATGGACACTGAATAAACTGTGTTGTGTGCTTGTTTTTGACTGCAGCATGTTACACAAGACAAGATGTGGCGTTTTCCAGTCGCGTCAGCATTCAAAATATTTTGAGTTTTGGAGCATTTCAAATTTTGGATGAAGGATGCTCAACATAATTTTTGTTGTTGTTCAGGGTCTCCTTTTGTCACACAGGCTGGAGCGCAGTGGCATGATCACGTCTCACTGCAGCCTCGACCTCCTGAGCTCAGGGGATCCTTTTGTCTCAGCCTTGCAAGTAACTGGGACTACAGGCAAGCATCACCACACCCAGTTAATTTTTATTTTTTATTTTTGTGGGGATGAGATCTGTTATATCACCTAGGCTGGTCTGGAACTTTGGGGCTCAAACAATTCTCCTACCTTGGCCTCCCAAAGTGCTGGGATTATGGATATGACCCACCACATCCGGCCTCTCAACTGTAATTCTAAACTTCTATGCACCTCATAAGAGAGCTTCAAAAAACATAAAAACTGGTAGAATTGCAAGGAGGAAAGGACAAATTCACAATTATGGTCAGAAATTCCAATATCACATCTCAATAATTGATGGAACAAGCAAGTAAATATAAGATTCATAAAGATAAAGAATATTTGAGTTGGCCGGGCTCAGTAGTAATCCCAGCACTTTGGGAGGCCAAGGAGCGTGGATTGCGTGCCCATGGGTTTGAGACCAGCCCGGGCAACTTGGCGAGACCTCACCTCTACAATAAAATAAAATAAAAAAATTAGCCGGGTGTGGTTGCACACGCCTGTAGTTCTGGCTACCTAGAAGCTGAGGCTGAAGGATTGCCTGAGCCAGCAGGTCGACACTGGGGTGGCCGTGAGCATGGCACTGCACTCCAGCCTGGGCAACGGAGTGAGACTCCAACTCAAAAAAAAAAAAAAAAAA
>NW_007247513.1:292637-315066 GCF_000164805.1 Carlito syrichta
TTGAGTTGGAGTCTCACTCTGTCACCCAGACTGGAGTGCAGTGGTACGCTCCTGGCCACCACAGCCTCGACCTGCGGGGCTCTGACGATCCTTCCGCCTTAACCTTTCAAGGAACCGGAACTACTGGTGCACACTACCATGCCCGGTTAATTTTTGATTGATTCTAGAGATGATGTCTCTCCAAGTTGCCCAGGTGGGTCTCGAACCCCGAAACTCAGGCAATCCAATCGCCTCGCCTCCCAAAGTGCTGGGATTACAGGCTGAGCCACCGAGCCCTGCCAATGGTGCACTATTTATTAAAAAGACTTTGGGCCATAACATGAAGGGAAAACCTAAATAATTTGATCTGTAATTTCCCTAATTCCAAGGGGAGTGTCATCTTTAAACAAGTAAAAGTTTGCCATAAGGAAGAGGGATTAAACTTATTTATTTAAGTTGACTGCATGACTCAAAGATCTCAAACTGGAGCCCGCATTTATAGAGGAACACAACTTAAAGCAAACTTTAGTGTCAGAACTGTCTAAAAGTAAATACAGATGCTGGAAGAACAAGTTGGAAATTATATCACAGTTATTCAGGCATGGGATGTACGGTCATGTTTTATGTGAATTTATAAGAATCAACTGTGTGATTGGAATAGATTATATTCAAGGTTCTTTCCAATGGAAAGGTTCTATATAATTCTTTTGTGCTACATAAGTAAGAGCTAGTGCAAAAATTAAGGGAAGATAAATTTCTGCTCATATAAGTAAGGACTTGCTAAGAATTATGGTTGTACAATGATCTAATGTGTTCTCTCAGTAGTAAGCCTTATTTCCTACTAGTGGAAATGTCAAGGTGTGTTCACTGTTTAAGATCATTTGTAGCTCCCCTGAATATTTTTAAAATCAAAATATTCTGCCTGACATTCAGGCCCTTTCTGGGAGATCTTGCTCTATCAATCCATATTTCTATTTCCCAAGTCAGAGTTTCTACTGCAGATAAATTAGTATTTATATGATTGTTTACATATTGTTTTCCCATTATATCTCTGACTTTGATTTCTCCTAAAGAAAAATAACTTCTGTCTTTTCTTTCTTCTATGCAAAGCTTACACATTTGTCAAAAGATAGTACAACTCGAATCTGTTTCCTGAAGCCTACTCTGACTCATATCATCATACTGATTTTTTTTCTGCAGAATATTGCCAGATTCATAAATCTGTCTCTTCAAATCAAAATCAATTGTTTTCTAATACTTTCTTATGTGTATAGCCTTTATTCTCAATTTGAAGTCAGGAACCAAATCTTATACTGCTATTCTATCCAAAAAAGCTATTCCAGTTCAATTAGACACAGAATTGGTATTTGGTAAATGCTGGCTGTTGCTCTGAACAGAATTCTAGAAATTTAATCATATCTATCCCCTGACTATAAAAATTATAAATGTCTCAGCTACCTAATTATTTTACAGTCATCTTGTATTATTTCTATGACTTGGTAACAAAATACCCCAAAACTTAGCAGTTAAAAACTCAAATATTATTATCTTGCAAAACTTATCTGAATGCTGTGAATCTGGAACTGGCTTGGCTGATTGTCTAACTCAAGGTCTCACATGAGGTTGCAGTCAAGGTATTGGCAGAAGCTTCATTTGTCTGAAGGCTTTCCTGGGGCAGAAGGATATGCCTACAACGTGGTTTACTAAAATGATGTTGCCTAAAAGCTTGAGTTTTTTAACTGGCTCTTGACTGGTGATCTGTTTCTTGTTATGTGGATTTTTCCACAAGGATTCAGACACTGTCTGAGTGTCCTTGTGGCATGGCAACTAGAGTAAGCAGCCCAAGAGAGAGCTAAGCGGAAGTTGCTTTGCCTTTTATAACCTAATCTCAGAAGTCACACTGTCACTTCTATTACTGGTCAACTTCATATCAACTCTAATTCAATGTGAGAGAACACTACACAAGGGTACAAATACTAGAACGTGATGATAATTGAAGATCACGTGAAGGCTTGCTAGCATACATCTATTAAATGTTTGATGCAATAGCACTTATAAAGTGGTTTTTATAGTGTTTCATGTAATTGTAAAATGATAACAAGAACATCAGACCAAATTATTTCAGTTGTTTTCCTTTGTTTTAAGTATTTTTATTTTTCTTAGTTGAATTAATTAAATTTCTTATATTTTTATTTTTTAATGAATACTGAAAGAAATTGAAAAAATAAAGTTGAATATAGAAAATAACAAAGATTGTAATTAGGTTTCTTCAAATTTGTTCTGTGTTTTGAATGTGAATTGTACTCTTATTGAATAAAGTGAAAGTTTAAGAGCTTAGATTTGACTAAGAGAGAAGAAATGATTGCAATAAGCGCTAAAGAACCAAATGGACTTTCCTCATAATAGTTGCACAGATTAAATATTTTTTGCGAGAAGTTTCTAACTTATTTTTCTCAAACCAGTAGAAAAATACTTTTAAAAAAACCTTAAGATTTTTGAATAATGAATGAGAAAAAATAACTGATGAAAACTTGGTGTTGCTTTAAAACATGTATTCAAGTTTCAAATGTTTCCTTGAACTGAAGACAATTTTTTCACATAAAATTTAAAAAAATAAATTAAGATAGTCTTAACATTATTGACATTCATAAACTTTGCCTATTTTAGAACTCCTTAAATCTGAATTTTCTTTTGTTGCAAATACTATTCTGTAGGTATCCATCTATTTCCTTCTTCGTGTTAGTTGACCATCCCCAGTGAATATGATTACTTCATGCTGCTAATTCTACTTCAATTGTTGTCTGTGTCACATATACATATCCTATATTACATATTCCCCCTTTTATGTTTTTATGTGTAACATTTCATCTTCCTAGCTAGAATGTCATTTCTTGGAGATGACAGTTGTATTCCTGACACCTAACTCTGTGCATAGTGCATGTCAGTTTTCTGCAAATTATTATAGAAATGAAAAATTATTGTCTTATTCCAGATTTTATCCTAAACCTAGAGCTGTATATATGTCCTTATGAACATATATATATATAATATTTCTTTATGCATATGGATAAGTTTACTTAAATTGCTGTTTCTATTACACAATTAGTTTCTTATTATGCTTTTAAATTATTATTAGACTATTTCTAAACCTATTAGCTATACTCTATGGTGCAGAGTATGTGAAATGGTACTAATCTGTGAAATGATATTAATATGTTATTCTAACTGAAAGTCCTTTCTGAATCAACAAAGATATATTAAATTATGTTCAGCAGGTTGTAGTATAATATAATTGTATTTTATTATGTTTCCAGTAGAAAATCTATACATGATAATTCAGTATCCTTTTGTCTTTCTTCAGATAACCTACTCTGTCATCTGTTTGGAAAGTATTCCTCTTCGTTTCTTAGTCCTTGTGGTTCAGAAAGTGCTTCACTCCTAGCTGGTAGAGAATGATTCCCAGGTCTAAACCAATGATACCATCATATAGTAATCAGTTAAGTGATAGTCAACACATAATCATTCTTTCAAAAACAATAAGAAACAAGATGTGTCTGAAAAACACATTCCTATTTCTTAAGAGATTTGAAGTGGAAAGAATGCAACGGTAATTTATTCCAGTATCTTTACAGTCATAAGAAATGACTGTCCTAGAAACAAATCAATGTGACAAAAATGGAACCAAGAGATAGAATCTAAACATATACACTCACCCAGATTATTTTGTGATTTAAACCACTGGTCTGTCTAGTCTCATATAGAAATCAAATACTGAATTCTTCTACTGTTCCAGATGGCGTCATGTTTATATACAAATGGTTGAATCATTTTAATATTTTTATTTTGTGATATTTGTGGACCTGAAAAGTACCTTTTCCACAGTGTTCTCAGTGACTTTACCTAATTTCTTCTAATCTTACCGTGTCAGGTAACTAATTATTAATATACTCTCGCTGTGGTCACCTTTTCTCCCTTTATTTTAAAGATGTGGGGTACAATTCAGGGCTATGTATACAAATGTTCATTATACAGGTAGCCTTGTGGATGAGGTGTGCCCTTCCCTCCCTGGCAGTTTCCCTCAATTGCCAATCCCACTGCCACTCCCCTGGAAGTTCCCGCTACTGCCAATCCCTTTCTTATAGCATTATGACAATTTTTCAAGGTCCACTTATGAGTGAGTACATATGGTACTCTGTTCCTTGTTTCTGTGATAGATGAATGAATATGATAAACTCTAAGTCCATCCAAGTTCCTGTGAAGTCCATATATGTTCATCCTTCTTTATGGCTGCAAAATATTCCATTGCATATATGTACCACATTTTTTTTATTCAGTCCAGTTTCAATGGGCAACATGGCTGGTTCCATGGTTTTGCTACTGTGAATAGAGTTGCAACAAACATATGTGTGTAGGTATCTTTTTTGTAGAATGACTTGAGTTCCTCTAGGTATATTCCCAACAGGGGATTGCTGGGTCATATGGAGGTCAATTTCTAGTTCTTTCAGAAATCATGAGGTCACTTTTAAAAACATCTTTGGTTACAGCTTCAAAAGCTTAGTATATAAGAATATTTCCTTCCTACATTATAATTTCTTAGGAATTTGACTGAAGTCTAGAAATGAAGATATGATATTAATTTGAGAGAGGCCTAGGGATTGCCTGTGCTCAATGCATAATTGTAAAAGTTGGCTTGGCATTTGGTGGAGAAAAGAACTATGGGCCTTCATCACTAAAGTGTATTCAACTTTATATTATACTCAAATATCAGACTGTGTCACTTTATATAATATATATTTACTTATACTTATTTTGTCTTATATTTACTTTGCATGATGTGATCTCATCCAAATCAAATTATTTGGGTTATTTCAGATAGACAGTGTATTAGTCAAGGTTCTTTGGAGGAACAAAAGCAATAGGATTATGTATATATACATATAAATACATAAAGAGAGAGGGAGAGAGAAAAGAAGAGAGAGAGAGAGAGAAAAGAAGAGAGAGAGAGAGAGAGAGAGAGCGAGAGAGAGCAAGAGAGAGAAAGAGAGAGAGAGGGAGAGCGAGAGAGAGAAAGAGAGAGAGAGGGAGAGAGAAAGAGAGAGAAAGAGAGAGAGAGAGAGAGAGAGAGAGAGAGAGAGAAAGAGAGAGAGAGGGAGAGAGAGGGAGAGAGAAAAGAGAGAGAGAGAGAGAGAGAGAGGAGAAACAGAGACACACACAGAGATTTTTTTAATGAACTCACTGATGCTGTTATGAAGGCTGACAAGACCAAAGCCTGCAGTGTGTCAGATGGCAGGTTGGAGACTCGGGAAAAAGCTAATGTTGCAATTTATGTGTGAAGGTTATCTGCTGAGAGAAGTTTCTCTTGCTCAGAGGAAGTCAGTATTTGTTCTATTAAAGTCTTCAACTGATTTGATGAGGCCCACTCACATTATAGAGGACAAAGTGCTCTACTCAAGGTCCACTGACTTAAAAGTTAATTTCACAGCAAAAATACTCTCACAAAAACATCTAGAATAATTTTGGATCAAATATCTGTGCACTGTGGTCCAGCTAATTTGACACATAAAATTAACCATCACAGGACCATGAAATTCTTAATTAGCATGAAACTTTTTTTTTTTTTTGAGTCGGAGTCTCACTCTGTCACCCAGACTGAAGTGCAGTGGCCGCTCCCGGCCACTGCAGCCTCGACCTGCTGGGCTCCGGAGATCCTTCCACCTCAGCCTTCCGAGTAGCCGGAATTACAGGCATGCACTACCACGCTCGGCTGATTTTTTTTATTTATTGTAGACATAAGGTCTCGCTGCCCAGGCGGGTCTTGAACCCGCGGGCTCAGGCAATCCACTCACCTCAGCCTCCCAAAGGCGCGGGATTACAGGCTGAGCCACCGAGCCCGGCTTGAAACTTTTTTTTTATGTAGTTTATTTCAGATTAACTTTACCTTTCCTTTTGGTATTCTTTATATCTATTTATGTTTACTTACATTTTCAATTATTTGATAATTTGCTTTTGACCTTGATCAAAAAACTGTCTTCTTGTAGAAAATTATGAAGATTATGTTATGTCATCACTTTTATCAAGTCAATTCTGGGTTTAGTAGTCAACATTTGTTTCTCTTGCCCAAAGCAATTTCTGATGTAACATCAAGAGACTGACACCAATCCACAAGAGTCTGCCCTAAGATTTCTACAAAGGATTTGTGGTCTTAATAGGTCATTGGCTAAGACCTGATGAAATTTTAAAAGGGCAAAATCTTATGTCTAAGAAATATCTTAGTTTTTAAAGTCTACCTATTTTAAAAGATTCAAAATCATTTGAATTTTTAACTTTTTTATAAATCTGATTTTACTATATTTCAACCTACTATAAATGCTGTATTAAAAAATAACTAGAGTGAATTTAACATTTTCCATGTAATGATTTCCTGGGTTTATTACCTTTTACCAGCGTAGTGCTTTGATGTAACAGATAAGTGTAAACATCTAAACATCTAATATCCAGATCTTCCAGAGAAATGATTGCTTTCCTGGTGATAAACCGGTTTATCAAGCTTTTATCAAAGTCGAAGGTATAGTTCAAGACCCCAAAAGAAAACTGTAACTTCCAACCTTATGGCAGTGGATTTCCTGCTCTTTAACTATCTTTTAATTTGTCTCCCTTTAATGCAATCTTTATAATATCTTCAATTGCATGATCTTGTGCTATAGAACAGTTTGGAAGAAAGTTTCGAGGAAATAACTCTACGTACTTCCCTGAATTGCAGTATTTCCTCAACCATATCACATCTGTGATGCCACTTAACACCTGCACCACACTTATATTGGTGAATTGCTGTTGCCTGTTCTGTAACTTAATAGTACAGAATATACAGCATATGTTGGCAATTCTCTTATAATATGTTTGAAATGTGCATACAAACGAATCCTCTTCAGGTGCAAGAGCATGAATTTATAGTGCAATTAACAGTTTGAGCTCACACCTGCTTTAAATACCACAAAGGCTTGTATTTTAATTACAAAGTATGCAGTGAGACCACCTAATGTCTTTATTCCATATGTAGTCTAAAGAACTGGGCAGAGTCCAATTCTGAGTTTTGAGCTTTGTTTTCAAGGCCTATGCATTTCACATTTAAAAAATAGACATTCTCCTCATATACAATTCAAAAGCCTAAGGATTAAAAATTGAGTGGCATATATTTTAAATAAATGTAGAGAAATATAAAAATTGATTCAATGATTGAAGTTTGGTTTAAAAATATGATAGAATTTACATATAAAAATATAGCTGACCTGGATTATAGAAATAATCTCATATCTGGCTTTTTCAATTCTATCCCTCATTTCCATCAGCAATATTTAAAAGCTGTTATTGCTCCATATCCTTATTAACATTGAAATCAACACACTTAATTTTTTCAGTCTTGCAGATATATCATTGTGGTCTTAAATGACATTACTCTAATACTGATGTGGATTTCAGATGATGACTGTCCATTTCTTTTTCTACCTCTATTAAATGCCTGCTGCCAATTTGCCCAAATGTCTGTTTCTAGTTTTAAATGGGGTTGTTCATCTTACTGATTTGCAGGAATACTTTATGTTCTTAATACTAATTATTTTATAGTTATGTTAATTGCAGTAACATTTTCCAGGTTGAACCTAGTCAGTTAATGACTCTATAGAATCTTTTTATAAATAGCACAGCTTAATTTTAATATAGTAAATTTACTAATATTTCATTTTATAGTAGATGCTAATTTTTTAACATGAAATATTTTTTCTACCCATAGCCCTAAAGTTATTTTATTTCCTTCTAATAATTATGAACATGTTTGTTCTCATTTTTCATTTCTTGATATACCTAAAATTTGTTTGGTGTAAGGTAGTTAACCCATTACTTTTTTTTCCTCTAATAGGTCATTTTTTCCAATGCCATTTATTGAGTAGTTGCTCTTTTCCTGACTAAAACGAAATGTTATTGCTGTCATACCATAAGAGTCTATATACTTTGATGAAATTTTGATCTAATGGTCAATTCCTCTATTCCTATACTAAGACCATAATGCATTACTGAATTAATAGTGTTTAGATAAAGTAGTTATAATATCAGATATAGCAAGTGTTCTCCCTTTATTATTCTCCAATAATTACTTTGCTATATTGATATTTTGTCCTAATGTAGCTATTAAAGTCAGTTTGTAAAATTATTAGAGATGCGTGTCAGTTGTTTTTTTAAAAGAGTGCTAAATTGAGTCCAAATATCAAGATGTGGACAATTGCATTATTACAAGCAATTCTTTTTATTGTTAATGTATTTTAACATTTAAAAAACCTTATCTGTAAAAATCTTAAATATCTTTCATAATATTTATGACTAGTTTTCCAAAACTAGACATAAATATTATGAAAGATATTATTTGTTATTGTTAATGTGGTAGACAGTATTGTTTGAAAATATTTGTTACTCTACTTGAGGAAGGTTTATATTTTTCTACAACTTTGAGATTAGGCTTGGTCATTTTATATATGTGTATATACATATATACATACATATATATACATATATATATGATGTTACATATGTTACTTCTCAGCAAACATTTTTTAAAACATAAGGCATAATGTGTTCTATTTTTTCTGCAACGGCAAACTTTCAGACCCATGCTGCTCCAGCTTTCTATGTTCTAGCATAAACACAATGGGAGCAATGATAGAACTGACCTGCATGAACATGTGGCATGAAAAAAAAACATACTTTGAGTTCTCAGCAATTGAGATTTTGAAGTTATTTGTAACTCTTTTATATTGTAATCATATATTTTTTTAACCTTCTTGTATTTTTTTCATTGTAGCTACCTTCCTTCTCTCCAAGGAGTTTTATAGACTTTTTCTTTTTTTGTTCATGTACAGTTGAGCTGAATTGGAGGTTCTAAAACAATTCTAATAGCTAAGATTTTCTTCACCTCCAAAAACTAATGTTTTATTCCCCCAGGGGTAATATTACATTTTTTTGTTTTTATAATCAATATTTTTTATTATGATAATATTTTTTATAATCAATATTTTTTTATTATGATATTGTGGGGTACAGTTAAGGGTTAGGTATACAAATACGCTTCGTTCACGCACCCTTGTTGATAAAAGGTGTCTCCCCATCCCCAGACAGATATTTACTACCGTTAATCCCATCTCCCTTCCCCTCCCCTGCCATAGTTTCCCACCAGTGTCAGCCATTTTCTTATGGTAATACGTTGGATGATCAAGGTCCACTATATGAGTGCGAACATGTGACACTCAGATCTTTGTTTCTGTGAGAGGTCACTCAGTATTATAGACTCTAGCTCCATCCAGGTTGCTGCAAAATTCATGATTTTATTCTTTTTTATGACTGTGTAGTATTCCATCGTGTATATGTGCCACATTTTTTTAATCCAGTCCTCTTTTGACAGACAGCATGGTTGCTTCCAGGTACTTGCTATTGTGAACAATGCTGCAATAAACATACGTGTGCAGGTATCTTTTTTATAGAGTGATTTGAGTTCTTCAGGGTATATTCCCAGCAGGGGGATTGTGGGGTCATATGGGAGGTTGATATTTAGAGCTTTTAGGAATCACCACACTGCTTTCCACAGAGGTTGTACTAGTTTACACTCACACCAACAGTGTAGAAGTGTTCCCTTTTCACCACACCCTCTCCAGCAACTGTTATTTTTTGAGTTATTGATAATTGCCATTCTGACTAGACTTAGGTGGTATCTCAGTGTGGTTTTGATTTGCATCTCCCTGATGATTAGTGAGATTGAACATATCTTCATGTGTCTGTTGGCTGCTCAGATGTCTTCCTTTGAGAAGTGTCTGTTCATATCTTTTGCCCATTTTATAATGGGGTTGTTTGTTTTTTCTTTTCAGCACGTTTTAGTTCCTTGTAGATCCAAGATATTAAGCCTCTGTCAGACCTGGAGTTGGCAAATACTTTTTCCCACTCTGTAGGCTGTCTCCCTGCTCTCTTGATGGTTTCTTTGGCCTTGCAGAAGCTTGTCAGTTTAATGAGGTCCCACTTGTCTATCATCTCTTATGGCCTGTGGGTTTCAGGTTTTGTTCAGGAATTGGATGCCAGCTTCAATTTCCATGAGGGTATGTCCTTCATTTTCTAAGGTTCTTATGGTTTGAGGTTTTACATTTAGGTCTCTGATCCATTTGTAGTTAATATTTGTATATGGGGATAGATAGGGGCCCTATTTCAATCTTCTACATGTGGTCAGTTTTCCAGCATTTACTGAATAGGTTCTGCTCTCCCCAGTGGTAGGTGGTGGAGGCTTTGTCAAAGATGAGTTGGTTGAGAAATTGAGGTTTTGCTTCTGGAATCTCAATTCTATTCCATTGGTCTATATACCTGTTCCTATACCAGTACCAAGCTGCTTTGATGATTGTAGCTTTGTAGTAAAGTTTGAAGTCTGGTAATGTGATACCATCTGCTTTGGTTTTTTTGGCTGAGGATTGTTCTGGCTATTCTTAGTCGTTTGTGTTTCCATATGAATTCCTGTGTTGTTTTTTCTAGGTCTGAGAAGAATGTTGCTGGTAATTTGATGGGTATTGCATTAAATCTGTAGATTGCCTTAGGTAGGATGGACATCTTCATGATGTTGATTCTTCCAATGCATGGGATATTTTTCCACTTGTTTGTGTCATCTTTGATTTCTTTTTTTTTTTTTTTGTGAGTTGGAGTCTCACTCTGTCGCCCAGACTGGACTGCAGTGGCCGCTCCCGGCCACCGCAGCCTTGACCTACTGGGCTCCTGTGATCCTTCCGCCTCAGTCTTTCGAGTAGCTGGAATTACAGGCATGCGCTACCACACCTGGCTGATATTTTGATTTATTTTAAAGATGAGGTCTCGCTGCCCAGGCAGGTCTCGAACCTGTGGGCTCAGGCAATCCACTCACCTCAGCCTCCCAAAGGCACGGGATTATGAGCCATCAAGCCCGGCACATTCTTTGATTTCTTTAAGCAGTATTTTGTAGTTTTCATTGTAAAGGTCTTTCATGTCTCTGGTTAGGAAGATGCCAAGATATTTCATTTTCTTTGGTGGCTTTTGTGAATAGAATTGTGCTTTTTATTGGGTTTCTATTTGTTTATTATTGGTATAAAGAAATGCGATTCTTTTGCACATTTATTTTATATCTTGAGACTTTGCCAAAGGCATTTATCAGTGCAAGGAGGTTTTTGACAGATTCTCTTGGGTTTTCAAGGTACACAATCATGTCATCTGCAAAGACAGATAACTTGACTTCCTCTTTTCCTATTTGGATACCCCTGATTGCCTTCTCTTCTCTGATTGCTCTAGCCAGGACTTCCAATACTATATTAAACAGGAGGGGTGAGAGTGGGCATCCTTGTCTTGTTCCAGTTTTCAGGAAAAATGATTCCAATTTTTGTCCATTTAGGAATATGCTGGCTGTGGGTTTCTCATAAATGGCTTTTATTAATTTGAGGTATGTTCCCCGTATGCCTAGATTTTCGAGGGTTTTTATCAAGAAGGGGTGCTGGATTTTATCAAAGCCTTTTCTGCATCTAATGATATAATCATGTGGTTTTTGTTTTGACATCTATTGATGTATTTAATTACATTTATGGTTTTACAAATGTTGGACCAGCCTTGTATCCCAGGGATGAAGCCTACTTGGTCATGATGGATGGTTTTTGAGTTGTGGTGTTGAATCCGGTTTGCTAGGATCTTATTGAGAATTTTAGCATCTATGTTCATCAAAGATATTGGCCTGTAGTTCTCTTTCTTTGTTGGGTCTTTACCTGGCTTGGGTATCAATGTGATGTTAGCTTCATAAAGTGATTTGGGGAGAATTCCATATTTCTCAATCACCTGGAATACCTTCAGTAGGATTGGTATCAGCTCTTCCTTAAATGTCTTATAGAATTCTCCTGGAAAGCCATCTGGTCCAGGGCTTTCTTTCTTTCTTCTTCTTCTTTTTTTTTTTTTTGTAGGTAGTTTTCTTATTATGTAGTCAATTTCCTTGATTGTTATTGGTCTATTTAGGGTCTCATCTCAATTTCTTCTTGTTTCAATCTAGGCAGGTTGTTTGATGACAGAAAGTCCTCCATTTCCTTAAGGTTTTCAAGTTTATTTCCATACAAGTGTACACAGTAGTCTCTAATGATCTTTTGTATTTCTTCAGGGTCAGATGTGACTTCATCTTTTGTGTTTCTGATTGTGCTTATTTGGGTTTTTTCTCTCTTTTTCTTGGTCAGTCTAGCTAGGGGACGATTGATCTTGATCTTGTTTATCATTTCGAAGAACCAGCTTTTTGTTTCATTGATTTTTTGTATTATCTTTTTGTCTTCTATGTCTGGGATTTGGGCTTTTATTTTGGCAATCTGGATTCTTCTGCTGAAATTAGGGTTTTTGTGGTCTTGCTTTTCCAGCTTCCTTAGGTGGCTTGTTAGGCTATTAATTTGTGATCCTTTCTTTTTCTTCATGTGCGTTTGTAGGGATATAAATCCCCCTCTTACTACAGCTTTCATGGCATCCCAGAGATTTTGGTAAGATGTTTCTTCATTTTTATTTGTTTCCAGGTATCTTTTAATCTCTGTTTTGATTTCATCATTGACCCAGGAGTTGTTTAGCATCATGCTATTTAGTATCCATGCCTTTGTGGGTTTGGGGACCTTTTTGGTGCTAATGTTTATTTTTATTCCACTGTGGACCGAGAAGGTGCATGGTAAAATTTAGGTTCATTTAAATTTGTTTATGCTTGATTTATGGCCAAGTATGTGGTCCATCTTAGAATACGTTCCATGTGGTGATGAGTAGAATGTATATTCTGTGGTCTTTGGATGGAGTGTTCTGTAGGCATCAATTAAGTCCATTTAGTCAAGAGTCACATTGAGGTTCTGGATCTTATTGCTGATTTTTTTGTCCTGATGATCTGTCTAGGGTTGTGAGTGGGGTATTAAATTCCCCAGTTATGATGCTGTTAGAGTCAATATCTGTCTTTAGTTTTCCCAAAAGTTGCTTTATGAAAGTTGGCGCTCCTATGTTGGGTGCATATATGTTTATGATAGATATTTCTTGTTGATGGAGTGAACCATTTATCATTATGTAGTGGGCCTCTATATCTTTTTAAATATTTGATAGCTTAAATGGTATTTTGTCTGAAATTGGGATCGCGACTTCTCCTTTCTTTTGTGTTCATTTGCCTGAAAATTTGTTTCTCATCCTCTTACTTTGAGTCTGTGCTTGTCCTTTCTAGTAGGATGGGTCTCTATTAGATTATTTTAACCTGAAATATTTACTAACCCTTTGTCCTTTTGAATGTCACTGAAGCTTTTTAAATTAAATGCTATATTGTTATATAAAGTTGTTTTGCTTACATCTTCAAGTGTAATCATTTTCTTTTTTAAAAAAACCTATTTAGACAAATAATGACATTGTTTAGGCAAATAATGTTTATTGTTTATTTTTCCAATATTTATATTTTTAATTTATTTACTTTTCTTACTCACTAAAGTGGAATCCCTCTAAAATATTGAGCAGAAAAAGGTGATAGTGAGTTCCATTACTGGCCCTTATTGTAAAGATAATATTTCTTGTATTTCCCTATTAGTCCAGATATTTGCTTTATGTTTTTTCTAGTTAATCTCTCAACTATTAAGGGACAGTTTTTCAGCATTAACATGTCTAAGATCACTCAAGTTTTTGTTAATTTCAGCCATTTTATTTTCTTATTCTCCTCCAATTTTTTAATTTAGAAAAATAATAAAATTACATGAAAATTGAAATAGTATAAGAATAGTAATATAACTATATACTTTTTACCTATGGTCAATAAATATATTTTCCTACATTGGATTGGTTTATCTGATATTTTTCTGTCTAACTACCTAACTCTATTTGACATAACTATATATATATATATATATATATAAATCATTATAAATATATAACTACAGGCTTTTATAAATATGGAGCTATATATCTTCATATAAGAGTATGCAGTTAAGAAGTTAAACGTCTATAAGTAACTCACATGGTTCAGCAACTTTTAAATCGTTTTTAAAAAATAACTTTAATCACATAATACTTTTCTTTTAACAGAGAACAGTTTTTAATTTTGCTAAGTTATTTATCTGGTATTGATAAATTCAATTTTTCTTTTATTTGATAATGCAATAAATTATATTTATAGTTTTTCTAATAATTTTTAAAGTGCTAAAAGAAAATGACTATCATTTGGCATAATAAACCAAGTGAAAGTATGTTTGAAGAAAGAGGACAAAGTAAACACAGTTTTAGACAAGTAAAAACTATTAATGGATTTTCAAATAAAGAGATGATTAAAAGATACACTTCTGAAAGAAGAACTCATTCCAAATGAAAGATCCAAAATGCAAGAAAAAGTGCTGTGCAAAAAAGTATCATTTGATTATATTTTAATATTAATTATAAAAAAGTAGGAAAATGTTAATATGTGAAATTATAAATCAATGATGGAGAAGTACTTTATAGGACAACAATATATGATTAGAAAATTTTAATATAGAGTAAATCTATAGATAAACCATAGATATTCATTTCTAAACTAAATATGTATGTCAAAATTACTACTATAATTATAGAAAAGAAACAGAGTGCATAATTAATAAATAAATAGATAAAAAATTCAGTTAAAAAAGTGAAAAATATTAACTCAAAGGAGAAAACAAAAAAATTAGACAAAAATGGAAAAATAAACAAAAATGAAAGTAATATATATTTTAGTAATGACACACTTTTAAATAAATGCATTTATTAACACATTTATTATTAATGAAGAATATATAAAGAACTGTTCTAAATGAATGAGAAAGACAAACTGCCTAAAAATGAAAAGGAAAACAAAAAAATCTCCAAAAACTACATCAATGGGCATTTCACAGATGAAGTAATATGAATGACTAAACAACAAAAGAAAACATACACAATGTTTTATTAGCCGGAAAAATACAAAATAAGATTTACATTGATTTTATTTAACATCAAAAATTTTTTTAAAAAACTAAAGTTTCAGGTTCTAAAAATTGAAAAATTCGGTTTTAAAAATACGTTTCCATACTTACTAAATTTGAATATATGCATACTTAAAAGCTCAGAATTCATAGGAATTCTCCCTAAAGAAATATTTGTAGATGTGTATAAGGAGACATATTTAAAGATGATCAAATAAACATTGTTTTGGAATAACAAAAAATGTTGGAAAATAAGAAACTATACAATTTTTCAGCAGACCATAATATTAATATAGTATTAATTATATATATACTATATATATATATTAGCTGAGACCATATAGTATTAATATATATACTATATACATAGTATATATATTAAATACATTAAATGCAATTAAATATTATATAATAATGAAAATGAATTAACTGCAGCTATATGCATATGCATAAATTGTTTCTCTAAAACAATATGTCAAATGTGATTAAAGTATGCCACTGATAATCTATTAGGTAATATTAAAAAGAGCAAAACTTGAGAAAAGAGTGAAAAAACTTTAAAATCAAGGAGTGATTAATGCAAAATTCAGAATATTAATTAATTTTTTGGTAAGAAACACAATCTTGGACATACTGAGAGTAGATTTGAAGTTATTAATATTCTACTTTGAATCGGTATAATATAGTGTGTACATATATGCATAAATATATAATATGCATTATGTTACATATATAATATGCATATATAGCAATCTCTCAAAATGATAGAAAATTTTGCATGCATTATATTTTCTTTTTCCATTGAAATAAATTAAAAATTTCAAGAATATAACTGTTCAATTTGAATCAGGCAAGCTATTATATATCACATATATAATATATATGTGATACTTTTTTAAAAATTCCAATTTGGCCTATAGTAAGAGTAAGTCTTGAATATTCTAAGGCAATTCTGAAAATAAGGAGAGAACCCAGAAGCTGAGAAAATCAAGACATTATGTGGATGTAACTTATGTTTAGAAGCAGATTTGGCCTCTTCATATTTGACTGTCCTAGAAAGGACAATAGATGGCTATACATACAAAGTGAGAACTGTGGGGGCTCCTATAGGTCTGTAGGAGTCAAGGTATGTGGTTCCAATTAACAGGCTTTTATACAATATCAACTTTCAAAGTCTGGACAATAAATATTGGCATGCATTGTATCACTTAAGTTAAAACACACTTCCAAAGTAAGTATTATGCACAATTTACAACTGAAGACTCTAAATGTAAGAGAGATTAAGTTATCATCTCAAAGTCATTTTGCAGATGGCTAAGTCCAAATTTTAACCTCTGTCTTTCTATCTAGAGCTTATGTCTGATACTGTGGCATGGTGTTCAGGTAGAGGAATGCTGAAGATGAACAGCTGGGAAGAATTTCATTCTTGGCTTGTAAAGTAATCTCTATCATTACTGTTTTTATCATTTTAGTATAAGCTTTTATTTCAACTTTTATCATAATTGGCCATCAATCTTTTCATTCCTTCAATAAACGGCCAAACTTCTAGTTTAAAACCACACAGGCTATGTAGCAAACTGTCCTTAGCACATCCTAACATCACTTTCTTGTTGATATCTATGGAGAAATCAAATTTTTTTTTAAAAAAAAAGAAAAATGCCATATGACTACCAAAAGAAATATCATCAATATCTTAGAAGAATCTGAAAGAGGATTGAAAAACTGAATTTTTAAAACATTTTTATTGCTACCATGACATCTTCAAAAAATTCAGATTAAATGGATTTTATAAATGTTACAAAGACACATATCTCAAAATCATATAAGATTAAAAATGTAAGAATTGATTGTGGCAAAGGAAAATGAGAGTAGGAAAATAAGATGAAGCCAGAAGTGAGGCGAGAACCAAAATGTACCTGCTATACTGAGTTTAACGGTGTTTCTGCAAAATTCATGTCCATTTGGAACCTGTGAATGTGACCTTATTTGGAAATAGGGTTCTTGCTGATATAGTCAAGTTAGGATGGGATCATACCAGATGGGGGTAGTGAAGGAGGGATAGTTCCAATATGACTGGTGCCTTGATAAGAGGAAGAAATTTTGGACACAAAGAAAGACACAGACATAGGAAAGAAGCCAGAGGCAGAGACTGGAGTCATGCAGCTGCAAATCAGGGAAAGCTAAAGGTTACCTCACCCACCAGACGCTAAAACAGGCAAAAAAGGAGTCTGCCCTATAGCCTTCTAAGGGAAAATGGCCCTGCTGATACTTTGATTTCAAACTATTAGCCTTCAGAACTCTGAGATAATAAATTTATGTTTAAGCTTCCCAGTTTGTGGTAATTTGTTATGGCAGTCTAGGATACTAATACAAATGACACACACAGTCACATGTCACAAAATGGCATTTTTGGTCAATGACAGACTGCATTTATAACAGTGATTCCATAAAATTATACTGTATTTTACTGTACTTTTTCTATGTTTAGTTATATTTAGATACACAAAGACCATTGTGTTACAATTAACTAGAGTATTAAAATAGTAACATGCTGTACAACTTTGTAGCCTATGAGCTATATACTGTAAAGCATAGGTGTGTGATAGACTGTACCATCTAGGTTTGTAAGTATACTCTATAACGGTTGGACAATGATAAAGTCACCCAGTTATACCTTTCTCAGTATCTCCATCATTAAGCAACACATGACTTTATATAACATATATATTTTTAAACAATATAACCCTTTTTAAAAAAAACTGCTGGGAAGGTGGGATTGACAGTTGAGGGAAACTGCCAGGGGAGAGAAGGGCACACCTTACCAATCAGGGTACCTGCATAATGGACATTTGCACATAATCCTGAATTGTATCCCACATCTTTAAAGTTAAAAAATAAAATAAGATAAAATGTAATGTAGCTCTAAACTTCATGAGGAATTTTCAACAAGCTCAAGGGAGATAAAACTGAGTGAAGAAATTTATTTAGAAGTACAAACTCATCTTTGCTTTCTAGCAAACCATCAGCCAGAAGGTACTTGATTATTTCTTCAGTTTCTTTACAAAACTAGCCTATTACTTTTGTTTCTGTCTGCCATCCATGCTATTCTTTTCCAATTTTTCAAAATTTTAATTCCAAGGATAATTTAAAGGAGATGTTTAGGGATAGGATGGTTGACAGGGAAGACTGCAGGGCCAGTAGTGTAGTGTAAGAAGGTTGAGAAGCAGGGAGTTTATGATGTAAGAGGTTGTAGATGCCGGGTGATATAGTTCAAAGTTTAATTCTTAAGGGTAGGAAAGAGACGGAAAGAGTTCTTCAAATCAATGTGTCCTAGAAATTGCAATTTTTAATGCACTTCATCAATTTAGTCTGTCAGAACACCGGGAAGATGGATATGATAATATTTCCATTTCTGATCAACAGAGAGCAATACAGAAGAAATTGGACTAACAGATAAGTATTTCACTCTGACATCAGACCAAAAATCTCAGAAAGGTAATTCTATTAATATCCAAGTTTGTACTGAGTAAAATAAAAGCAAATTCACGTTAACTATTTGTTGGCAAAAAAAATAGTATCTGTAAAGATTGATCTTTGTTCTCTTATGAATGATAGGCTTGCAGTAATGATCAGTATTCATAACAAAAGAATCAATTAAATGAGACAATTTTTTTTAATGTGGTTTTTAGAATCTTTAAAAGACCCAGGGTCAAGTTGATAGATTATTACCAGTGAGCTGATTCAACTGCTCCAGTGAAGATTCACTGAATCTACAGCCGTGAAGGTAGATGTTGAATGGCTGCTGCTGGGCTCCAAACTCCATGGATACTACTCCAAAGCTCGACACCTTTACTGGCACTCCCACCAAAAACCAGATTCTGTGTGGAGCCTATCACCTCATTTAGTCTGTAGAGTTTATATACACCCATACCATGTCTACCAAAAAGGCTAGAGATATGCATTCTAGCTAGTTCCTTAAAAGATAAAGTTCACTGTGGGAAATTTCTTAAACCACAGAAGGGTGATCAAAATGTATAAGTGACCAAAATCATGGTGCACATACATCCATTATATCTATCAAACTGCATATCAACAGCAGCAAAAACTATTCCCCAAAGATTCAAAGAAAGAGTCAAACTGAACATTATTTATTATATTATAGAAACTAGAAAAAAATTTAAAATTTTTTGATGAAAGATCTCAATGGCCTACAAAAAAAAATGACTTCTTTGAAAGAGATTCAAGGAGTTGTAGAAAGAGAAGATACAAACGTGATAATTGGTCTAGGATTCTATACCTTGAAAACCCAGGAGAATCTGTCAAAAACCCCCTTGCATTGATAAGGGACTTTAGCAAAGTCTCAGGGTATAAAATAAATGTTCAAAAGACAATCATATTTCTATATACCAATAATAAACAAACAGAAACCCAAATAAAAAGCACAATTCCATTCACAATAGCCACACACACAAAAAAAGGAAATACCTTGGCATCTTCCTAACCAGATGTGTGAACGATCTTTACAGTGAAAACTACAAAAGACTACGCAAAGAAATCAAAGATGATACAAACGTGGAAAAATATCCCATGCTCATGGATTGGAAGAATCAACATTGTTAAGATGTCCATTCTACCTAAGACAATCTACAGATTTAACACAATAACCATCAAATTATCAGCAACATTCTTCTCAGACCTGGAAACAAAAATACAGGAATTCATATGGAAGCATAAACAAATGAGAATAGACAAAACAACCCTCAGCAAAAAAAAAAAAAAAAAAAAAAAAAGGCAGGAGGTATCACAGTCTCAGACTTTAAACTTTTTTGTAAAGCCATAGTAATCAAAACAGCCTGGTATTGGTACAAGAACAGGCATATAGGCCAATGGAATAGAATTGAGATTCCAGAAGCAAAACCTCAATTTCTCAACCAACTCATCTCTGACAAATCCTCCACCACCTACCACTGGGGAGAAGAGAACCTATTCAGTAAATGGTACTAGGAAAACTGGCTGACCACATGCAGAAGATTGAAACAGGACCCCCTACCTGTCCCCATACAAAAAAATTAACTCTAAATGGATCACAGACCTAAACAAAAAACCTCAAACTATAAGAACCTTAGAAAATGCAGGAGACACTCTTATGGAAATTAGAATTGGCAGCCAATTCTTGATCAGAACCCGAAGTACCAATGCCATAAGAGATAAGATAGATGAGTGGGACCTCATCAAATTGACAAACTTCTGCAAAGTCAAAGGAACCATCAAGAGAGCAAGGGGACAGTCCACAGATTGGGAAAAAATACTTGCCAACTCTATGTCTGACAAAGGCCTAATATTTAGGATTGGGAAAAAATATTTGCCAACTCTATGTCTGACAAAGGCCTTATATCTAGGATCTACAAAGAACTCAAATGTGCTGAAAAGAAAAAAAGCAAACAGCCACATTACGAAGTGGGCAAAAGATATGAATAGACAGTTCTCAAAAGAAGACATACGAGCAGCCAACAGATACACAAAAAAATGTTCAGCCTCACTAGTCCTCAAGGAGATGCAAATTAAAACTACACTGAGATACCACCTAACTCTAGTCAGAATGGTCATCATCAATAACTCAAAAAATAGCAGATGCTGAAGAGAATGTGGTGAAAAGGGAACACTTCTACTCTGTTGGTGGGAGCGCAAACTAGTACAGCCTCTGTGGAAAACAGCGGTGATTCCTAAAAGTTCTAAAATCGACCTTCCATATGACTGGGAATATACCCGGAAGAACTCAAGTCACTCTATAAAAAAGATACCTGCACA
Source organism: Carlito syrichta (assembly GCF_000164805.1). Lineage (NCBI taxonomy): Eukaryota > Metazoa > Chordata > Mammalia > Primates > Tarsiidae > Carlito > Carlito syrichta. The sequence goes on from NW_007247513.1 coordinate 313,418, forward strand.
CATATGTTTATTGCTGCATTGTTCACAATAGCAAGAATATGGTACCAACCACGCTGCCCATCAAAAGAGAACTGGATAAAAAATAATGTGGTACATATACACAGTGGAATATTACGCAGTCATAAAGAAGAACAAAATCATGAACTTCGCAGCAACCTGGATGGAATTAGCATCTGTAATACTGATTGACCTTTCACAGAAACAAAAAACTGAATATCACATGTTCTCACTCATAAGTGAACCTTGAACAACTACCGCAATACTATAAGAAAAGGATTGACTGTAGCAGGAAACTGCAGGGGGTGGGTGGGGGGCGGGGAGGTGGGATTGACAGTAGTGGAAATCTGCCTGTCGAACCGGGGGCACACCTCATCAACAAGGGTACCTGCACAGTGAATATTTGTATACCTTCCTCTGAAATGTACCCCACAATTTTAAAATTAAAAAAATTAAAAGTTAAAAAAAGATAATTGGCTTAAGATAAGACAACTTACAAAAAAATCAAACATGTAATATAAAAGTTAAAACTATAACTAATAGCAGTAAAAAGAGAACTGACTTTCAGAAAATTGAAAAAGTATTTCCAGTGACCTATCAGTGATGGTCCCAGCAGTAAATGTGATGTATACACAAATGTATATACTCAAATTTGAGAAGAGTTTGGTAAAGCAAAAATGTAAAAGTATAAGGAAATAATATAACAGGATATAATATAGTCATACTTCTGGCCATCAACATAGAAAACTAACAGAACTCTTTGACTAGAGGCAAGAAAATAGGATGACTATTAATAATTAATTACCACAGGGAACAATGGCTCAAGTCTGTAATCCCAGCACTTTGGGAGGCCAGGGTGAGAGGATTGCCTGAGCTCAGGGGTCCGAGACCAGCCTGGGAAACTTGGTGAGACCACGTCTCTACAATAAATCAAAAATTTAGCTAGGCATGATGGCGCGTGCCTGTAGTGCCAGCTACTTGGAAGGCTGAGTCGGAAGGATCACCTGAACCCAGCAGGTCGAGGCTGCAGTGGCCATGAGCATGCCACTGCACACCAGCCTAGGGCATAGAGTGAGATTCTGGAAGTAGAGATTATTTCTATGTGAAGAATGTTCAGAGAGAAACTGTAAATTGATGCACTCAATCCATGGAAGCTAAAAATGATAAAACCAGGGAAATAAATACCCTAAGTTATTTCTCCTCTTCTCCTCTGATCGCCTGTCAATGCTAACTGAGCTAGAGCTACAGGACACAGGAATTTAATAATATAGGTCATGAAGGTCAAAATTCTGAAATGCAGAAAATGTTGACCATGGGTGGAATGTGAATCCGGAGAAATACAGCACTGCTACCCAGAATAAATCTTTTTTTCAGAATGTTGAGGAAAATAAACACAAAACCTAATAATGACTAATATTGATTGAAGTTTCAGAATGTACCAGCATCAAGTGTTTCATATGCATTATTTCATTTTACCAACATGGAGACTCAAAGAAATTGGTAGCTATTGTCCCATTTTATAATAATAATAATATTAAGCCGGGCTCGGTGGCTCAGCCTGTAATCCCACGCTTTGGGAGGCTGAGGTGAGTGGATTGCCTGAGCCCGCAGGTTCGAGACCCACCTGGGCAACTTGGCGAGACCTCGTCTCT
>NW_007247513.1:315086-352634 GCF_000164805.1 Carlito syrichta
TGTCTCTACAATAAATCAAAAAAAATCAGCTGGGCGTGGTAGCGCGTGCCTGTAATTCCAGCTACTTGGAAGGCTGAGGCGGAAGGATCACCGGAGCCCAGCAGGTCGAGGCTGCAGTGGCCGGAAGCAGCCACTGCACTCCAGCCTGAGTGACAGAGTGAGACTCCAACTCAAAAAAAAAATAATAATTCAATAATAATAATAATAATATTAATATTAAAATAAGGCTGAAATAATTTAAACAATCTGTCCACGATCTCATATTGTAGTGTACGATGCTGGTTGCCTCTTCAATATCCCTCCTTCACATTTCTGACATCTTTCAAACAGAACTACGTTATGTGCCAAAAAAAAAAAAAAAAATCACTCCTCCACATTACCAGATATTTCAGAAGAAGGTTAATTTATTCCATAGGTCCAGGAGTTAGATCTGATTGAATCCAAAACAAGTGCTTTATGGCATTCCTGGGCTTACTCATTCTGGCTCAAGTGTAAGTATAAGCCCAAAGATGTCTTAATCAAGTGGAAGAAATGTTTTAATGTTTTTGGCTAAGTTTCTTTTTGGCTATCCTTCTGTGTTTCCAAGTATAGCTTATAGACCTCTTTATGGGCTAGTTAAAAGTGAAACAGAGCTGTTAAATAGATTTTGGGTTTGATTTGTAGATGTGCCACTTAGAATTTGTATATAGTAGTATTCATTTGCAAGGCATAACCACTCCAGCCCTCACATTGATTTGATCAAAAGAGATACAAATTAACTCATATATTTAGAACTCTAGGATAGAAAACTCTTAAGGTGCACTTATTTAGCTGCTCCATGATGTTCTCAAGAATCCAAGGTCTTTGCTTCTTCTCTACACAGATTTCCATGTAGCTTCATTCTGAGACTATTTGGTTATAAGAGGACTGCCAGCAGCAAGTGGAATTCCATGATCTTAGTGTACCCAGAATAAGAGCGTTTTTAAGGAACAGGCAGACGGTTGGATCTTAGGAAAATCATCAAGGTGCTATATATACTGCAGAAGTTGGTTAGAACGATTTGAGGTATAGGAACATTGAAACAAGATAAGACAAGCACCCCTGTGCCTGAAGAGAACCTACAACTGGAGTTGTGTAAGATAATAATTTTTTATAGAGTAATAGTTTTTTAGTCAGTAGCTTTGTTACTTTCAGTTAAAAGCATGACACAAGCACAATTTGTTTGCTACATATAGACTGTAAGTGACAAATTCAAATCTAAGTCTATTCAATTCTTTTGCCTCACTTTTAACCACTATGCTATGACTTGATGAGTGGAAAATGTAGACAATAAAATAGACTAACCTCAGAATGTAAAGGGTTTTCAAAGAAGAATCCAAAACTATCAGAATGAAGGCATTATCAATGCTTAAACAACGTTTTTCTGAGCTTCCGAAAACCTGAAATGCAAAAGGACACACTAATTTATACTCAAAGATAATTTAAAAATTAGAGCAGGCACTTAAATTGGTAATTCCATTTAAAATGATAAATAGAAAATATGAATAGCATAAAGGAAAATTAGCAAATATTTTAATCAAACTATAGAACAGATTGGGCTACACTGTCATTTAAATCCAAAAGAATTTTGTCAATTTTTATATATACTTTAATCTAATTTACTTTTTTACATATCGTCAGGTAAAATTACTGCAGTCTTCTAATAGAACCTTAAATAATAGATGCTCCCCAAAGATGTCAAATCATCCTTGGTAGCATGAGAGGATCTTCCCAGTTGGAACATGTAGTTGTGTGGCAGCCAGCTAATGCCTGATGATGGTCAGCAAATTAGTAGATTGACCAGTATGTTTACAAACTAATCCTCTTCTTTTTGAACTGAGAGTTGATTTTCTCATTCAATACTGTTAGTACATCCAACAGGTTTTGTTGTAATTATTTGTTTATTTATTGATTTTTTTTTAGCCTGAAAAAATACCACTTATTATAATACATTAACAGTTGGTGTGGAGGGAGTTTTTCTTTCCCTTGAAAATATATAACCTAATTTGCTTTTTCAGTAATTCCAGTTGTCAAAGCTGAGAATCATCCTATATGCCTATTCTCTCAAAGCTCACAAAATCCAAATTTCTCTTGTGCTTAGTTTTTAAAAAAAATCTTACTTATCTCAACATTTGTTTCTTTCTCTTGCTAGTTTTTTGCCTATATTTAGGTTTTTATTAAATTAAATAGCATCAGGCTAGTCTCAAAATGTCCAGATTAACTTTATTTTTTCTTTTTCCTTTCCTTTGTATATTTATAAGACAAATATCAGATGTCATTCTTCTGTTCAAAATGCTTCAATTGGTTTATATTATCTACATGCTGAAAAAAAAATCAAGACTCTCTTTACTTCATTTCTTATTAAATGAGTTGAAGACAGATCCTTTTATGACCCTTACTAGTGTTATTGTCCCTCACAGAAAATTTAATCCCTTTATGGAGTGAGCAAGTGCCCACTAGGTGCAGCGAGAAAAGTCATAGGTGGCTCACAAATGAGATAGATAGTCCTGAAAGGAATAAGTTAAACCATGTTCACCTTGGGATTCATTCTTAAGAAATTCTTGCTCTCTTCATGTTCTTTGCTCTGGTCTTCTCTCTCTCTCTTTCATTTTTGTGTGTTTTGTTTGTTTGTTTGTTTGTTTGCTTGTTTGTTTAACTCATCATTCTTTACCATTGTGGAAAAATACCGATGGTGGAATTGGGATTTCAAATTAAGACAGCAGTTGGTAGATGCTAAGAAGGACTTTTAATCAACACTTGTAGGTTTCTCTGACTGACATCTAACACAGAATGAAAAAAAGTTCTTCCAAAGACCTAAAGCAGCCCAAGAGAGTTAAGTTGGTAAAAGTCTAGTGGGAATAAATTTGCGTAGTGTGCCTGCTATATGGTGTTTTTCCTCAGAAACCTCTAGGAAGCTTCCAGTGGTTACACCAAATTCTAGGGTTCATAATTTTGATCCCTGGCCAAAGAGTATCATTAACTATACTAAGTGGATTGGATTTGAAATAGGAAGGATCTTGGGTTCTGTCCATTGCTGGTCTTTTTCTTAAAGCCACTTCTCATTCTCTCTACTGACTCTGCTCTCTAGTTATACCTAAATTTTCCACTCCCTCTCACTCTTTTAGTTATGTCTTTAAAAATACCATTCATTTTTTCATATACACTGCAAACAGCCAGCAAATTCCTAATCTTTAAGACTCAATGTACATATAATTTTTTTTCTCTGTGATCCTGGAAAGACTTTATTATAGAACACCTAACAAATAATTAAAATTATTGTTTAATTTTTCACCATTATGTGAACTCCTGTGTGTAATTACTATGCTCTATTGTCTTTGTATTTCTAAAACCTAGGACAGACCTTGAAACTTAATGCACTTATTGTATTGAAAAACAAAGACCTTGGAAGCAGAAAGATGAGGTTAGAATATTAACTCGACTATTGGTACCTTGGGAAAAATTACTAAACCTTTCTAAACTGGATATTCTCCTATTTGTTCATTAATGTATTTAATCTTTAGTAATTCCTTCATTTACCAACTATATTAATAACCTACTAGCAGTCATTCTGATGAAACATAAGACATAAGATAGTTTATTACAATGTAGCCAATTAATTGAAAAATAAAACTCAGAAAAAAAGGTTTAGTAGAAATCTTGGGAGGCAGTAAATTGTAACCTTAAATAAGGTGGTCAGGTCAGTCTTGTTGACAAAGTGACATGCAAGCAGTGATTTTTAAAATGTAGAGAAATCTGGGGAAGAGCTTTCCAGACAGAAAGCACAACCACTGAGAAGTCCTGAAGGCAAGATTATGTCTGGCATATGAGTAGTAAACCAAGAACTCCAGTGTAGCACCAGACATTTAAGTGGAGATTTTGGTTTTGAGTTCAGTGGAGAGATCAAGGTGAAAACAATTAATCTGGAAGTTGTCAGAAAGTGGATGGTGGCTAAAACCATGAACCTTGATGAGATGACTCAAAAGAGAAGTGTCAACAGAGAAGAAAAATCTCATTGGATAATCCGGGAGACATTTAAATATTGACAATCCATGGGGATGAAGAAGAAACAGCAAATGATGAGAAGAAAAGACAAAAATGATAGAAAAATCCACCAATGTGTGGTTTGTTAGAAACTGAATAAAATCTTTTAAGGAGCAGAAAGTTAGCACTACTCTGTGCTATTGTTAAGTCATGTAAGATAAAGACTGATCATTAGCCATCAGATACAGGAGAATTGAAATTATTGTTGACCTTGATAAGAGCAGTTTTTGCGATGAAAGACAGGTGAGCTGGTTGTGAGCACAAAGAACTAACTAGACATGGTTCAAGAGATAAAACAGTTAGCAAGTGTGTATTAGGGGTTCCAAAAAATGTATACACATTTTAAGAGATGTTATCTATGTATTACTTTTCAAAGTTGAATTGAATTACAATGGCAATGTATAGCATAGTGTTCACTCAAAATTGAATTACGGTGGTAATGTATGGTATAGTGTTCACTTTTATCAAATGAATGCCAAGTCACCATGCAATAGGCAGGACAGTCAAAGAACATGGCAGAAGAGCAGTTGTCATTCCAAGAGTTCGTAACTGTTTTGAAGTGATATTTGAAATCTGAGAATGTTCTAGAAATACAAAGATAATGGAGACATGCGTATGCAACAGAACCTCCAACAAAGAAGCAACTGCATGCATTCCTAAGTTTGAGATGCATGGTACTGTGTATGATGTGCACAAAGAAGTATGATATGCACAAAGACAGATTCTGCTTCTTCTGCTATGATGTTGAAGCAGTTTACATGCGTACCACATAAGTCTACCAAACAATATACAGATGAGACAGGAATTAGCAGAACAAGTGTAGGATGTATTTTTAAAACAGCCAGAAGGAAAGTTTTCATCCCAAGATTATTACATGCATTGAATGAAGATGTCCCTCATCAAAGGGTGCAGTATTGTGAGTGGTTTTAAAATATGTTATGAGAGAATGAGGAGGAAAATAGTTTGGTCTGATGAGGCATTGTTTAAATTGAACAGAATAGTGTGGTTGAGTTTCCCCCATGTTCTCCTGACTTAAACCTTAAAGGATGTGGTGTACCATGGAAAACCGCCTACACTGGGGATATTTCAGAAAGAAAATGAAGCAACATGTGCAGTGATACAAGTGGTCACTTTGGTCAACGTTGCTTGGTTTGCCATAATCAGAAGTGACTGGATGCTGATAGTAATGACTTTGAGTACCTCTTATAATTGCAGAAGTCAAATAAGACTTGTATTCATCTTTTGTTATCAGTATATATTGTTATCATTTTAATACAATTTTCTTTTTTCTCTGTGTGTATTATATATATATTTATATATGAACATAAATATTTATATGCTAAAAGTTTATATGTACAGTAAATATCCTACATATAAATACTTTCCATTCTGAGAGTACATTCATAAATCCAACTTGTTTTAAGTCCAACAAAGTTGGCCTAGGTAACCAACTTATATACTCGGCTAAATAGTACTGTATTATAATAGGTTTATAATACTTTTCACACAAACGATACATGAAAACCAAACAAACACAAAATGTAAAGAACACATTTTTAATTTTAAATATCTTGAAAACTACAGTAGTATAGCACAACAGCTGGTGTATAGGGGCTGGCATCAAGTGAACAGGCAATAAGAGTACTGATTGGAAGAGGGAGAAGCGGTGGGAGATGATAGAGCTGTAGGATCATCAGCAATAGGAGACAGAGGGCAAATTGCAATTTCACTCATGCCTGACATTGATGGCACAGGTTTTGGGTCCTTGCTGGATTCAATTCCATCTGCCCTCTTGAAAAATGATTCACTGATGTTGGGAAGAAGCTCTTTTTTACTCGTCATAGATGTCATGGTAGCATGGGATTGCATTCTACTGCAACCTTCTGTGCCTCAAAAACTAACAGTGCCTCCTCAAATAAAGAAGATCCAGGCAACCCCTCAGGTCCCCTCCCACTGTGGGAGCTTTTCTGTCCTCTCAATAAACCCTGCTTTCAAAATAGATAGATAAATAGATAGATAGATAGATAGATAGATAGATAGATAGATAGATAGATAGATAGATAGATAGATAAAGATCATCCTGTCATTCCCTGCACTGTGAATCTCTGGTTTTTCAGTTACTTCTTCATCTTGTCTGTCTTTGTCCTTTATCTGGGTCCCTAATCCACCAGACTTTCATTAGTAAATTTCTCGTGTTGCACAGTGAGTTCAGTGAATTTGTCCTCTTGCGTATCTAGCTCCAGCTTCTTATGGAGGGTTACTAGGTTGCTGAAGACTTCTTTGAACTCATCCATCTTCTCAAATCCATGAAAATCATGAACAAACTGTGACAATGTATGCAAAACATGAGAACTAACTTTCATGATTGAACATGCAAATGAAGGTTTGCATCATTGAAAGTTAGCAACTCAAAGGTTTGTAAATACAAGAGACTTACTGTTTATGAATTTATACATATTATATTATATATTCATTTATAAATATTACTAATATATACCCCATTTATACGAACTTTTAAAATTGCATGCACTGTTTAAAGGGAAACAAAGAAATATGAATGATAAGAAAAAGAGTTTGTAGCAGAAGGAAATATGGGTTATACACACACACACACACACACACACACACACACACACACACACGCACAGAGGAGTAATGTCCTTGAACAGCTTAAAGACATTAGTATGTGTACTACTTCCCTCAGATGTGGTCAGGAAAAATCCATGCATAAGTATAAAAGGAAAAGTAAACTATACGGGTTCAGAATCAGGTAGATGTGTCCAGACATAGCCTACCTGTGTCCAGTGCTTTGGGTAACCAGGCTTCAGTTCAGATATCAGTCAGGACTATGTTTTTTTATGTCTTGGGGTCTGCGACCTACCTCACATGGTGTAATTTATTTCCTTATACCTTTAGAACTCATGGAAACTTGCTTCTTTAGAGCTTTCCGTGGAGAAACAGATTTTCTACCGCTTTGAGTCTATCTTTCTCAGAGAGGGCCTAGACTTCTTTATAAGAGGTTCTCCTGATTAAATCAGTTTCACTCAGGATAGTCTCCCTTTTGGTTAACTAAAATCAAGTGCTCACATGACAAAAATAATAAGTATATAAGATAATGCATATGCTAATTAGCTTAATTTTACTCTCCCATAATATATATACATATTTCAAAGCATGTAGCACATGATAAATACCATATATACAATTTTTGTCAATTAAGAAAAACAAATAAATTAGAGGAAATATTCAGTAGAGGTCATAATTACATCTACAAAACCACCTTTTCCTTATAATGTTATTGAAGGAAACATTATAATGTTTCCTTATAATCTTATTCCCTTCCTATATTTTATTGATTATAAATAGGTTACAGCTTCTGCCCGTACTCAAAGACAGGGCCTCTACTAGTGTGGCATTCATTGGTGTGTTTACCACACCTTTTAATTAACACTTTTACTTACTTTGCTTTTCTCCAAGGGAAATAAAAATCAAAGTCAACAACTATGACTGAGTATTGAAAAGGAGTATGAAAAGTTTGAGGAAAAAGAAAATGCTTATAAACATTCATATGAATAAAGAGAAGAGAAAATAACTGGATGTTGTATATTTACTCAGCAATGATAAAGGCTCACTTGATATTGATCATCAATTTAATATGAACATAGTCATCATTACTATTTTGTGTTTTTCTTCAGTCATGTTATACTACGTCGGTTCTGTAAAACTGAGTTGGCAGAGAGTTGAATTTTATCTCATGATAGTACAGCGATGTGAGAGGGAGAGGAAGTAGTTGATGAAGATTTAGATTTGATGAAGAATAAAATAAATTGATTTTGTATCCTCTGAAACGTATAAAATAGTACCTTTCTCTTGATATTCATTAAAAAATACAAAATTTAAATTAATGTATTTGGACCCAGGACAGTATTGGATGTTATAAGTATTTTTTATTTATTTAATATTTATAATAATCATTAATTCCTTTACCTGTTGAGGAAAATCCCAAAGGAATATTAGATATGTTTATAACATTAGTAAATATATAACATTTGTTGGCATATTAAACACTTTTCAGTATTTAAAAGCTTCCTTTAATAACCAAAATACAGTTTTCTTTCTATCTTTGAAATATTTTTCTAATCTCAGAGTAGTTTTGAAACGCAGATAAGATAAATATGAAATATAATTTTAAAATCTCAAAATATATTTAGTCATTTTTACAAAGTCAATCTTAAAGCCTGCTACTATACTTTACATCTTAACTCAAATCAGATGTTGTTATATGTAACTTCTGGAGAGTTTCCTCAGCTTCGTGTCTAAAAAGTCATTGTCTGAGCATATATTTTGTATAGTGTCTGAGGATGGCCCAATCAGAGTACTAGTGGTGATTAGTTATGACTGGATCCCCTTAGGCAAGCATTCAAATGGGATCTACCAATAAAAGCATAGAATGCCACAATGCAGTGGGACAAACAGTAAGAATTTATTTATTACGAGCACCAGGACCATCAGCTAAAAGTAAAATAGAGACTGAATATGAATAAGAACAAAAGAAAAGCAAGCAGATAAGAGAGGTTTCAAGGTATTTGTATGCCACTAAAAAAAGTTGTTAAAGATTAGTTTCTTTTTTAATGATTACATTAAGACTTGAAACTATGTTAGGTAATGTCCAAGTTGTTGATTCTAGAAAAGTAGCTTTCTAAATTGTGTTCTAGTAACCCGAAAGACTTACAGTCTTCAAAATTAATTCGATAACATTGATTTGGATATTAAGGCTCAATAGCATAGAATATATTATTACAACTGCAAAGTCTTAAGTCTACCAAGATATGAAACTATCCTAATGCTCATGATCTATAACAATTACTAATTTTTGTCTAATGTATGCAACACTACACACTGCACCATAATAATGTAGTTGGTTTGCATGATCCTTGCAATAATCACAGAAAAATTATAAAAAACTAATGAAGTTGATACGTATTAATATTTTATAAATTCCTGAACAACAGTCATAAACCTAACTAGAAAAATGATATGGATGATGAAGTTATTTCCTTATTTAAAAATCATGACACTAATGAAAGAGAAAGAAAAAAGCTAGAGAAAGTATAGCCACAGTGATTATCTTCTTTAAAAAAGCATTTGAAAAAATTATAGGCAAAGAACAGATTTCTATTCTGTTTAACAATTTTAATTTATATGATTTGATACTGTAATTTTTTTAGATCAAGCATACTTGATCATTTGCCTCATTTGTACTTTTTCTGCATCCTTGCCTCATACTTTTTATCATTTAATTACCTTATCAATCACTTTTCCTCTTTTAGTTCTTAAGTACTACTGAAAATCATCTTCATAGTGTTGGGAAGCAAAATTGATTTGCTCTTCTTCCATTTCTTTTTGTTAGCCAACTAGGACTGAGCCCAGCATAGCTTAGAATTATACATAAGATTTTAACGGGTGGTTAAGTGTTTATTAAACTTTCACCTTTCTGGTTTGTCGTTGTAAGAATGTAGTGGAAGAAATATAATTAAAAGAACAAAAATGAACATGATATATTAGAATAATCAGAAGAAACTAAGCATCTAATGAATTAATTTCTTAATTACAGCCAAACCAGGACAAGCTAATAGAAAAACTCAAGACAGATAAACACACACACATACACACACACACACAAACACACACACACAATCTTATTTAATAATTGTAGAAAATTATTCCTATTTTGTCTACTATGATGATTCACTGTCATGCTTATAAAGTAGAGGCATATGAACTTAAATACTTAATATAGCCACCAACAAATGTGTTATTTTTTTCTGTAACTATTCAATTTTGAGAGATATGCATTTTAATGATTCAGGGCCACAAGAGTTGCTGAAGTTATAACTTGTCTGTGTGGGTCATTTCAACAGATAATAAACTCTTTTAAAATACCAGACACCGTGTAAATGCTGAAGATACTACCTAATACCTCCCAAAAAAGGGTATGTCAAAGGACTTGCCTTCACAGAGTACATTAATATCCTGGATAGTATTTTGAAATAGAAAAACAGACATCCAGAAACAAACTAGTAAAATGCAAATAAAATGTTGGGTTTTGTTAATAGTAATATAACAACATTAGTGCCTCAGTTATGACAAATGTTCTGTAGTAATGCAAGAAATTACAAATAGGGAAAATTGGGTGAGCAATATAGAGAACTCTTTTTGTTAATGTGTAAGTCTAAAACCATTCTAAATCATAAAGTTCATTTTTAAAGAGGTATTAAAGATGGGGGGAAGCTGAAAACTGTTAATATAGTGGTATATTTACATTATTGTCTTATGCAATAACAGAAAATAGAAAGCATACCTAATAAATTTAGGATATGGCTGAGTCAGTTTCTAGGCAGAATATAAAAAGTGCCACTATTTTCTTTTACTCAATATGATAAAAGACAAGAGAAATGTACTAAGAAATAAATTACTTAGTTTTAAAGTGCAATTTAGTACAATTGCACAACTTAGTACAATCTAGAGAAAATAAAGAAGGCCAATTAGATTTTTCAGGTGGCCGAAATGGTTCCCTAAATTAAGAAATTATCTTGGGCAAAGAACAGATTCATTGCAATAAAATGATGTTTTGATGTGAGTTAAAATAAATTCAAGGTGAAATCGTAAAATTATTCAAAAAATATAAAATCCTAAGAAAGGTATAAAGTGTCAATTCATAAACCCTTTAACCAGACAAATATCTTGTAAGAATTTTAAAAGAATATCTAGTAGACCCTCTCCATTAAGATTCTATTAAGTTTCTAAGAATTTAAGAATCTGTTAAGATCCTAAGAATCCGCCTAAGAATCTGTTAAGATTCTAAGAATCTGTTAAGATTCTAAGAATCTTAAATCCATTTTCTCACAACAGCCTTGTATCAGGCTCAAGTAGAAAAATGCCCTATCTTGAGGAATTTTCTCAGGCGTAATTATAAAATGTAAGAGGGGGACCCCCAAAACCCCAGAATATCGTTTTATTTGGAGGAAAGACCTTTTGTAGTACAGGCTTCTCCCATTGGGTGAATGTTCTAGGAGCTCATCAGTATCACTGTAACAGCTAGCATTATAGTGGTAGGCTGCGATCAGCTTCAGTGAAATTTTTCTGGAGATCCTTCCACAGAGTTTGCCCATTTCAAAATGGTTGGTTTACCAGTGCGCTTGCCCATACCTAGTGAGTGTTCAACTGTCTTTGATAAAAAACGGAATGACACCTATGCCCCACCCTCCCTATTCATCCGATCTCAGCCTGAGCAACATTTTTTTGTTTGTCCCTTTGAAAAAAAAATCCTCACACGGAAATGTTTTGTTGATGTGGATTAGGCAAAACAAAAAACCAAAAAGCAGAAGCACTGAAGGCATCAAAAACTGTGTCCAGCAGTGGAAAAACTGTCTCAATAGGAGTAACGCCTCAAACAAACGGAACTTTGAAGGTGACTGAAGAGTAAACATGTAAGAATAAATGCACAATCTTTCATAAATAAATTCCTTTTGTGAGGGGGCTCTCCCTGCATATAATTATTTTAAACAGAAGATGTCCACACATTTTTAAAGTGAATCATGTATCAACTTTCAAAGGGGCAGCAGTAATACAAACTTACAAGAGGCCTATAGACCGCTCCCAGTTTACTATGGGCAGAAAGCAGACTGAGAAAATTAGTGTCAGACTATTTCTTATGGGATAAGAAAGATGTTTCAGAGGGATGAATCAAGATGATTTATAACTGTTATGTAAAGGTAAAATAAGTATAACTTTGCCCTCTTCTCCATTCTGTACTTACATTCAAGGCAAGATTGAGATTTTTAGATGGCTTTTGAATGCCCAAATACCTATTAACTGGATTTCCTTTAATAATTTAATTTTCAAGTGGTTGATTTAGAAATTGTTTGTGTTGAACAAAGGTGCCTCTGAAATGTGCACCTTGGTAGTTATAGAATTTGGTGAGTAAGGTGAAAAATATCCAGTTAACCATAAGGTTTCTTTTTGATAAATTGTGACTTTTCTCCCTAAGTAATTTATACTAGTTATCTTCTTAAAAAATGTGATATATACACACAATGGAATACTACTCAGCTGTAAAAAGAATGAACTAACACATAGCTGAAATTGGAAATTAATGAGGATCAAAGAGAAAGGCTACCCATGCCTTTCATATACCACTCCTTGATACCCTTATTAATGGAGAACACAGTCAAGAGATGTGGTTAAACTTTTTTTTTCCAGGATATCAAATGAAGAATTTTTACAGAGGAACTTACATCATGGGCCTACATGAAAATCAGAATCACTATTGATCAGTGGCTGCAATGAGCTTTTTATTTTCCCTATTTTGGATGGTAGTGTATATTAAAATTACTCTCTCTCTAATCATAGTATGTTGAATGTGGATAGCAAGTAACTTGTATTAGTTCAGTGGTTATCAGATTGGGAAAAACTATAACTAACGTGCTTCATCAACATCAGGACTTTATTTAGAAGACAAGATTTTAGACAATGAATCTGAACCTAATATCATAATGAAATGAATTTCTAGCATTTTAAGAGGATGTCAGTGCACTGTTTATGAAAAAATAATATAAATAATATATGTCCAGAGAGAAAACTTTGACATATTAAAAATTGTCAATTAGAGAGCTAACTCAGTTGACAGAGCATGAGGTTCTTAAAAATGGTCATTTTTTCAATTATTTTTTGCTATTGAGAGAGTGTTATATCATGTCTCCCCTGGAATTTGGGTAGGATTTGTGACTATTTTGATTAATAAAATATGGTAGAAGTTGAGGTTATGGAAGATTCTAGACCCAGACCTTAGCAGACCATCATTTTCCACTTATTCTTTCTCAAATCACTCATGCTACAGAAAACAAGATACTTTATAAGAAGTCTAGTGTTCTAAGATTACCATGCAGTGAAAAAGTCCAAACTAGTAATGTGGAAAGGTTGTCTGAAAAAAGAACAATGCTGGTCAGTCTCTAGCTATTCCAACAATTTCATTCCAGATAGCAGACAATTAAGTGAAGAAGATGCATGATATATTTCATACTCAGCAGATGCCCTGTGGAAAAGAAAAAAGACCAAAGACATATCCCTTAATTGAGCTGTTCTATCCATTCTCACCTCTTGGAGACATCTCAGATATCATGGAGCAGAGGAGAGCCACTTCTATCGCAGCATGCTGAAATTTCTGACCCATGGAATCATGAGCATAATAAAATGTTGCTTCATTCCACTGAATTTTAGGAAATTGTATTATGTAGCAACAGGCTAATGGAACACTATATCATATTATATTAGGTGATTAGAAAATTGTTGACAACACAGTAATTAAACTGTTATAAAAAATAAATTAAGAATAATTTTACCCTTCTCCATTCTGTGCTTACATTCAAGGCGGGATTGAGATTTTGAACTTCCAGATATCTCTATGTATTTACCTATTTATCTATCTCTATATCTATAAACTGAATTTCTTTTAATAATTTAATTTTCAGTTGGTTGATTTAGAATTTGTCTGCTGAACAAAGGTGCCTTTGAAACTTGCACCTTGGTAATTATAGAACTAGGCGAGGAAGGTGAAGACTATTCTGTTTAGCATAAGATTTCTTCAGTGTCAATGGTAGATAATAATAACACATATCATTTTCTAAGAGCTCAGACACAGTTGGATTTGGAAAATAATAAGAACCCAGGGTGAAGGCTACCAATTTCTGTTTTATACCACTCCTTTTTTATGTCTCAGTTTCTCATTCCCAGTCATAGGTATGCAAACAATGAGGTATATGTCAAGAATAAAGAATGGAATTTGGGCTGGGCTTGGTGGCTCAGTCTGTAATCCCAGCGCTTTGGGAGGCCGAGGTGAGTGGATTGCCTGAGCCCGCGGGTTCGAGATCCGCCTGGACAACTTGGCGAGCCCTCATCTCTACAGTAAAATCGAAAAATCAGCTGGGCGTGGTAGTGCGCGCCTGTAGTTCCAGATACTTGGAAGGCTGAGGTGAAAGGATCGCAGGAGCCCAGCAGGTTGAGGCTGTGGTGGCCGGGATCAGTCACTGCACTCCAGTCTGGGTGACAGAGTGAGACTCCAACTCAAAAAAAAAAAAAAAAGAATGGAATTTGTTGAAGAGGAATTAAGAAATTATGGCAGTCTTTGAAGCACATAAAATACTGTGGAAATATCTTTTTCTGAATAAATTTTGGTCAGAAACATATGGTCTAAGTAAACTTGGTATTATGTCATATGGAATAAATATTACATGCTAAACAAAATTGCCTGTAATTATATTATAGATAATTATATATAACTATTCTCTTTCAACAATCTTAAAATGCCAAGAATCTCAAAAATAGGGATGATCAGTCTTGGACATCATAGATCATAGATCAATAAAATTAACTGCAAAGGGAGTCAGAGTTTACTCTATAATGTTTTACTAGTTTCTGACTTGAAGCAAGTTTATTTATTTATAATTTGTTTATTCAATAAACACATATTGAGTAGAGCTATGTGCTATACTCTTTTCTAGGCATAGAAAAAATCATTAGTTAAAAAAAGTGAATATTCCTGACTCATAAAACTTAAGTCCTCATAAGAAAAAAGACAATAGAATAAATAAATTAATTTATTATTTAATAGATAAGTAAATAAGTATTGTTTGGTTTTAAAAGGAAAAAGCATCCAAAGAATAAAGCATACTGAAGATGTGCTGCTATTTTAGATACAATTATGAGACAGAAATATTTTAGAGCAGTTTGAATTTAAGCACAATTTTGTATTGAAGAAGAGGGTAAGATATGTTAATATATGAAAACACAAAAACTTGGCATACTTGAAGAACTGCAAAGATCCAGTGTATCAGGAGCATAGTGATAAAGGGAAGAGATATATACCAGATAAGAGAGGTAACAAAAGTCAAGTAATGTCGAGGTTTTCAAGCTAGGGGAAAAAATTGATTTTATTCTAAGGGTGATGGTTTATCTATCAGCTAGATATTGCCATTTAACACCCTAATGCAAAACCTCATGGCTTATTTAACTCATGAGACTGTTGGTCACCTGCGTGACCTTGACTGGGCTTGCTCATGTATCAGTGCTCAGCTACTAGGTCAATCTTGGTTGCCAGCTGTTCTAAGATGATCTTAATTGAGATAACTGAGCCCATAGTGTCTCTGCTTCTTTATATGACTAGGCTTGTTTTCATGGAGCAAGTAGGGGTTTAACAGTAGATTAATGAATGAGAATTATTAATATTGTTAAAATGGTCATACTACCCAAAGTGATCTGCAGATTCAATGCAATCCCTAGCAACAACATAGTAATAATATTCTTAAAAGAAATAGGAAAAACAATCTCTATCTTCATATGAAACTACAAAATAGACCCCAAATAGTCAAAAAAGAATCCATAGCAAAAAGAACAATGCTGAATGTATCTTACTACCAAAATTCAAAACATCCTATAAAACTATAGTAACCAAAATACCTTGGTATTGACATAAGAATAGATACATACAAAAGAGAGAACACAGAAATAAACCCATGTATTTACAACCAACCAATTTTTGACAAAGGAGCCAAGAACATACATCTGAGATAGGACAGTCTCTTCAACAAATGATGTTAAAGAAATTGAAAATCCATATGCATGAGAATGAAACCAGTTCCTGTACCTTATTGTATACAAAATTCAATAAAAATGGATTAAAAACTTAATGTGGGACCTTGAAACCATAAACTACTATAAGAAGACATGAGAGAAATGCTTCAGGACCTTGGTCTGGGCAAAGATTGAATGAGTAAGACTGCAAAAGCAAAGGCTACAAAAGCAAGAAAAAAAAAGAAAAATGAATCATCTCAAACTAAAAATCATCTGCACAGCAAAGGAAACAATCACAAAATAAATGGATAATCTGCATAATAGGAGAAAATATTTGCATACTTTCCATCTGATGATAGATTAATATCCAGAATCTATAAGAAACTCAAATAACCCAATAGCTAAACACCAAAATACAACAAATAATCTAATTTAAAAGAGAAACAAATGATGATGATCTGAATATATATATATATATATATATACATATATATATATATATATATATGAAAAACAATAGCCAAAAAATATGGAAAAAATACTCAAAGTCCACTAATCAGGGAACCGCAAATCAAAATTACAATGAGATATCATCTTATCCAAGTTAAAATGACAATCATCAAAAAGACAAAAACAAACAAATGCAAGCTAGGATGCAGAGAAAAAGAAACACTTATATACTGTTTTGGGAAACATGAATTTGTACAGCTATTATGAAAAACAGTATGGAAGTTACTTAGACCTCTAAAAAATAGGACTGCTATATGAACCAGCAATCTCATTACTGGATATATATTTAAAGAGAAGGAAATCAGTATATCTAAGAGATGTCCACACTCCCATTTCAACTGCAGCACTACTCACAGTAGTGAAGATATGTATTCAAACTCAGTGTTCCTCAACAGGTGAATGGATTTTTAAAAATGTGTATATATACACAATGGAATACTAATCAACAATGGAATACTAATCAGCTATAAAAAGAATGAAATCCTACCATTCACAGCAGTATGAATGATTTTGAAGGGCATTATGTTAAGTTAAAAAAGTCAGGCACAGAAATATAAACACTGGATGTTCTTTTTCATGTGTAGAAACTAAAGTTACTGTCATAGATTTTGAAAGTTCATACACAAAGAAATGATAAATGTTTGAGGTGGTTGGCATGCTAACTACCCCAATTTGATCACCACATATTGTGTACATGTAATATCACACTGTATCTCATGACATGTACATACAATTATTATGTGACAATTAAGATAATTTAAAAAATTAAAGAAAGTTAATATAGGAACTCAGGAGGCCTTAAAATGCCTTCTGATTCAAGGAATGGGAAAGTAGACTCATTTTTTTGATGACAGAAGTTGTAAAGTTTCATTACAAAAAATATGGAAGGATGGATAATTTAGACCATTTGTATATTCTAATGACAACAGGATGTCACAGGAAATTGAGAAAGTGGTTTGGGAAAAAATGGTATTTGATGAGTTCCATCTTAAATATGCTGAGTTTGTGATTCCTACAGTATTTCTAAGTCATCATGTCTGGGAATTGGATTAAAATATAGATTTTGATTTAGGAGGAGGGTCCTGAGCTAGATATAAATATCTGAGAGTTATCAAAATATATTTTGTAAATAAACCCCAAGAGATAATTAAGATCTTCCAGAGAAGGGTATATAATTTGCAAAGAAAAGTGAGAGGAGACAAAAAATTTGATGAGAGGGGAAGCCAAAGATATAATCTAGGTATATCAATAATTCTTAAACCAAAGTTAGATTTCTGATTTATCATCTGCTATAACAAAATACCATAGCTTGAATGGATTAGACAACAGATATTATTAATTTCTCATAATTCTGGAGGCTGAGAAGTTCAAGATTAAAATACCAGAACAGTCTGTTTTGATGAGGGTCATCTTTCTGGCCTATAGAGTGCTACCTTCTTCTTATAACCTCTAATGATAGAAATGGGGAAGTCCTGATCTCTTCCTCTTCCTATGACGACAGTTATCACATCATGGGGTTTCTGCTTTCCTGATCTCATCTAAACCTGATTATCTTCCCAAATACCCTCTTTTAAATAGCAACACATTGGTGATTATGGCTTCCACATATGAATTTTTGGTGGAGGAGTCTTTTACAATGGTGTTGGGGAAATGTAGAGAGAAAATAAGTTGATAAATACTTAATATTTATATATTGGTTATGTGATCTGTAATAGAAAAAATAAAGCAGACTAAGAATAGAGTGATTGGCAAAAGGGGGTGCTATTTAAGATAGGATAGTTAGGGAAGACTTTTTGATAAATTGTCATTTTTCTCCCTAAGTGATTTGTACTAGTTATTTACTATATTTATATATATAAATAATAAATGCTATATATACCTTTTCCCCTGAACTACTGCAAGAAAACCTGTGCCCACTCCTACCCCACTGGCATTAATTATCATTGTCGTTATCTAACCATACCTACTTTTCTGTGTATTCTCTTCTGTGTTAAGGGTTCTATGTTGGCTATTTAAAAAAAATTTTTTTTTTCATCAATTGCATTTAGAGTTTCAGCTTCCTGAAGTAAAGATTTATATTTTCAAATAAAGATTTCAAAAAATCATTTCATTTTTACCTTCTAGATTTAGGTTTCTGTTCAAATGTCTACTTCCCTGATCATTTTGATTATCAAAATCTCTGTTCAGACCACAGTTCTTTTTTTATGCTACACCTCATTTTCTTTTGATTATAACACTTATATTTGCTTAAATTAGACTATATATTTTCTTACTATTTTTTGGTCTTCTAAGATAAGGTAAGTTCCTTCTAAGATAAGGTAAGTTCCATGGGGGAAACAAACATCAATACTCTCTCCTTTTTACTGGTATGTTCTAGAGTTTAGAAGACATACAACCCATTGTAGATATTCAATAAGGATATACTAAAAAAAACAAGCAAATGACTGAATCAATTAACTAATTGCATGATTTGGAATTATTGCCCTAATCTTATATTAATTCACTGTAACACTATGGACCTCACTTTGCTAGCTAGAAATGAAGATTAATGACCTCATTGTGTAACTGTGAGAAAAAAATAAAAATAAAAAATAAAAAGAGAGTTTAAAAATTTTAAACTATTATACAAATTTGCACTATATTTACATGTTCAATAAAAATAAGTTTTCATTTTGGGGGGAAATTTCTCATCTATCACAAATCTAATACAGTCATTTCTAAAACAGGATACAAGCTTATAATGGGAAATTTCAAAAACCATTGAAGGAGATCTTTGACTTTAGCATTTATTTGCAATATTTTCTCAGTTAGTGTTAGATATCTTATGTTCTTACAGTTGTTTTAAGAGATGTGTGTTACCTTATCGGCTCCAAAGTACTTATGAGGGTAGCCATTTTCTTCAATGAGTTCTTCAATTAAAACCAAAGCAAATAATTCAATGAGCCTCTAGTGTTACCTCTTAAAATTTACTTATTTTATATTAAAAATAACTTGATCAAATAAAAATATTTAATATGCAAATAATATGTGTCCCCAAAATGAAAATGGCTTTTTACATATCCAGATGGAAATTGGAACATATCTCCTTTCCTTTTGTATTTACTACAAGACTGATTTAGCCTCTCTCCCCCGCCCTTTTTTTGGGGGGACTCTCTTTTTTTAAAATTGATAATAGTAATAAGAACCACTGTGCTCAGTTTTATCATGTTTTATTTTAATCTATAGGGTTACGGTTTTTCCATTTTTTTTCATTAGACTAAGAGAAATAATTTAAGCATGATTCACAGCAAGACAATATTTGTAACTTCTCCACATTATTGACTGGTATTCTTGAAGCTTCATAGTCAAGTCTTCTATCAAAAATACGAAATATTAATCTCAATAAATGTAGAAATTTTGTGTAGATAGCACATTTAAAAAAAAATAAAATTATATGGAGAAGGCAATATAGACTTTGCATTTCTACTTCCCACAAATTTCCCTTTGTGTGGATTGTTTGCTAAGATAAGACAATTGGCATTTCTTATATAGGAAACATTGGGTAGATATGTGTGAGAAGGTGTGGATGATATTTTGTTAGGGATTTTTTAACTGGTAGAATAGGTTTTCATATTGGAATAAGAAATACATAATAAGAATAAAGTATTTTAAGGGAGAAACTCCATCATAATATTAATATAATATATTGACTAAACATACAAAGTGATTAAAAAAATGGGAATAAGTTTTTTAGTTAAAGGTAAGCCACATAAATCTACTCCCTGATATTCATTATTTCAGCTGTTAGCTATTTACATTTTTCTCTTCAGACAATCTGGAAAATGTAGGAAGAATTGTAAAGAAAACAATAAAAATCACATGTGATCATAACTATCCAATATATATACATAGTTTGATGTATTTTATAAACATATTTCCATGCATTTTTACAAATCTGGATCATACTGCTTCTAACATACTTTATCAGTAAATGTTATTCAAAGTCAGCATAGAGAAAATTACCTTTATTATTTATTATCTGACAATGATAGTGTCTTTTCACGTTTAAAATACTATTTTTTTCAGTTTGAAACTTTTTTGTAGTTCTCTATTTTAATAATTTATAATTGATTAGATTGTGGGATGATTTTTACCATATACAATTCACTCAACATTGTATACAATTATATACAGTACGATGTGATATTTTAGAAAGAATAATCTACTTTTCTCAAGGCCTTTAAAGGCAAGTCCATTCTTTAACTCTTCAGGACAAAAATATTAGAGTTATTCTTCATCATTTTTTTGCCCCCATATTTCAGATCTAATCTATCTTCCAATTGTGTTCATTGTGCCTTCAAAAATATTCAGAATTCACACACTTTTCATATCTGTCCCACAGCTAACAGGCATACTCTTCCCATATGCCATCATCTTTGACCAGATATGGAAATAGGACCTAAAAGGCACCAACATTTTCCACTGTATATTTTACTCTTCACAGAACCACTAAAACAATCTTTAAAAAAGTCTCTGCATGGCTGAGTTGACATAAGGGCAATTCCACATGCCTGTATGTGTGCAAGTGGGTGAACAAATGTCCTTCTGTAGGGAGACGCGATCAAGCACCTGGGATCCCCCCCCCCACACACACACACAGAAATGGCTGCAACTTACCACAGCTTGGAATTTGGCTCTGGTGCTTAGGAACATCTGACATTCTCAGGTCATTCTCCATTCCATCATTCTTAGGGCATCTCCTAAGAGGAGGCGGCAGAGATCAGCAACCTCTTGGCATCTGGCATCTGGACCACACCACCAATCATAGCAACCAACTGGGCACCAACAATGGGCACAGTGGAAATACACAAGGAAATATAGAACTGAGCCCCACTGGAGGATAAGAAGATGGCTGATGCTATTTTTTCTGTCCCAGAACTGGACAGATAGCTTCTCTAGCTCACCTGATTCTGAGAAGCCTGTCCTGAGACTGAGGGGCAATCTCCACACCACTCTGGAATTGATCATCATTTACCCAGGGAGAATACTTCAGCTGCATAATACTGGAGAGAAAAATGCCCCACCCCCACACTCGATCAAGCAAAAATGCATGTTGGTGGAGTGTAAGACCTAGTGGCAACTGAGTTGGGGAGAGTTCGGATCTGAGTCCCCACTTCCCCCAGAAGTATGTGGGGCATCTGATCCACAGGGAGAGCAGTCCAATTGGTCTGTTGGGCTGAGAGCAGAGGGGAGGAAGGGAGGAGCTAGAAACTAGAACCCACTCCCTATAGCAGTCAAAAGTGGCAGCACTGGGGATCTGCCTGTTTAAACAAAAAAAGAAGAACCTAAAGTTTCAGAAAATGACCACAAGAGGGAGCTCATTTTTCGCTGTCTCCACACATATTTCTGTGTCTTGTGATTTGATTTGCCACTTTTTCTCCTTCGTGTGTGTGTGTGTATTTGAAGTACAGTGTATCGTCAATATTTTGTTTGTCTGTTTGTTTATCTGTTCATCTGTGTGCCTGTTTTCCATCTTCTCCTTATTTATCTTCATCTTTCTTTCAACTCCCTTCTTCCTTTCTCTGTTCTTTTTCTTATCTCATTTTGGTTTCAGGGGGCATACATATGCTCTCACCTCATGGACAGATTGTAAGGTGGTGAAAAGTGGGCTCTAGGGTGCCCACACACCAATCAAAATAGTGTGGATACTGTGATTTGCAGATAGCTTGTGAGTCAGAGCCCCCACCCCCTGTTACACCTGGTCAAATCTCAAAACTGCAAAATGACAACACAGCCCCCACCCCAATCTGACTTAACCCCCCCCAAAAAAAATCCAGAGAATCTATTTAAGAAAGAATAGGGGATTGAGAAAACATAACTAAAAGTTATTCCCCCTTAACTGAGCAATGAAATTAAACAGGGAGAAAAAAGGGGGGAAACATCACAAATGAAGAAGAATCAATGGAAGAACATAAGAACCCCTGGAACATAGCACCTGAGAATACAGAATTTGGAACTCAAACAATGAAGAACCTGCAGAATGACTGGACTCAAACCACAAATCCAGATATCAAGGTATTGGTGGAAAAGATAAACATAAACAAAGATAAGAAGAAAGCATGAACGAGTTGATAACTGAGACAATGGCAATAAAGAACACAGTAAACAAAATAAATAAACTGACAAGCATAGAAAGAAGAATTAAGCAAGCAGAAGAAAGAATTTCAAAGCTTGAAGACTGAAAATGGAATTAACCCAAACTGTTAAAAACAGAAAGGGAGCTTAAAAAGATGGCAAAAAGCCTCCAAGAGATGTGCAATTGGATTAAGAAGACAAATTTATGCCTGATCAGCAATCCTGAAGCAGAAAGGGAGACAGAGACAACCTTGGAACAAGCATTCCATGAAGTTATCCAAGAAAACTTTCCTCATCTCATCAGAGTTATGATCATCCAAACATAAGAGATTTAGAGAACCCCTCCCTGCAAGGCATCAAATGAGAAGACCAACTTCTAGACTCATAGTCATTCACTTACACAAAGTAGACATAAAAGGAAAATCCTAAAAGCAGTGAGAAAGAAAGGTCAGACTACCTACAGGGAAAGACCAATTAGAATAGCAGCACACTTATATACAGAAACACTACAGACTAGAAGAGACTGGTGTCCTATCTCCAAAATTCTCAAGGATAAACAGTTCCAACCAAGAATTTCCTATGCATCTAAGCCAAGCTTCATCAGTTAAAGAGAAGTAAAATCCTTCACAGACATTCAGTCCCTAAGAGTTTATGTTGCCTCCAGATCAACTCTACAAGAGGCACTTAAAAAGGTATTAAACAAAGAAGAAAAAAAATAATGACCACACTCTTTCCAAGAATGTAGGAGAATAGAGAATCAACAGAGCATGCATTGTGACTACAAAATTGAAAACACATACATATATCAACCCCAAAATCAAAAGAAAAAGAAAACCAAACAACCAACTAACAAAGAGCAGCAACAACAAATAACTTTATAACAACCTCATGACAGTGACATAATCTCACATTGCAATAATCAGTCTCAGTGTGAATGTACTAAACGTGCCACTGAAAAGACATAAAATGGAAAACTTGATTAAAAAAAAAATACAACCCAACAATTTGCAACATCCAGGAAACACATCTAAATATAAAGGACTCTTATAGACTCAAAGTTAGAGGATGGAAAATACATTTTCAGGTGAATAAAATACAAAAGATAGTAGGAGTCATGATCCTAATATCACGCAAAACAATCTTTATCAAAAAATTTTTAAAAATATACAGAAGGATACTGCGTATTGATAAAAGGCTCAATCCATCAACAATAAATATCTATCCTAAACGTATATGCACCCAACACAGGAGCACTAGGTTTTATAAAGTAACTACTAAGTAACTTTAAAAAGATATAGACTCCAAGACTATCATAACCGGAGACTTAAATACTCCACTAACAACCCTAGATATATCATCGAGGCAAAAAATCAACAAGGAAATCTGGAACCTTAACTTGATGGTTAACCAAACGAACTTAATAGATACCTACAGAACACTCCACCCAACAACCATGGAATATAAATTCTACTCATCACTGCAAGGAACGTACTCCAAGATTGACCACATCCTCACCATAAAACAAGAATAAACAAATTTCATAAGATTGAAATAGTGCCATGCACCTTCTCAGACCACCATGTAATAAACTTACCAACACCAATAAAATTCCCCCAAAATCCATAGACATGGACACTAAACAGCATGATACTGAATGACTCCTGGGACAACAGAGAAATTAAAAGATTCCTGGAAACAAATGAAAACAAAGAACATCTTACTAAAACCTCTGGGATGGCATGAAAACAATACTAAGAGGGAAATTCATAACTCTGTGAACATACATCAATGAAATAGAACACAAGTTAATGGTCTAACAAATCACCTAAAAGAGCTGGAAAAGCAAGACCATCAAAACCCTAACTTTAGCAGAAGAATCCAGATCAACAAAGTAAAAGCCCAAATATGGGATATAAATGACAGAAGTATCATAGAAGAAAGTCAACAAAACAAACAGTTGATTCTTTGAAAGAATAAACAAGATTGATGGACCTCTAACCAGACTGACCAAGAAAATGGGAGAAAAAGCCCAAGTAAATACAACCAGAAATGCAAAACATCAAGTCACAACTGACCCTGAAGAAATACAAAAGACTTCCAGAGATTACTATGTACACCTGTATGGAAACAAACTTGAAAATCTAAATGAAATGGAGGACTTTCTGGCATCACGAAACCTCCCAAAGTTGATACAAGAAATCTAAAACCTAAATTGACAATAACAACACAAGATATTGACTCTATCATAAGAAAACTACTTACAAAAAAAAAAAAAACCAACCACACACACAAACAAACAAAGAAAACTGTGCCAGATGGCCTTCCAGTGAAGTTCTATAAAACATACAAGGAGGAGCTGATGGAACTGATATCAATCCTATTAAAAGTATTGCAGGCAATCAAGAAAGACAGAACTCTCTTCAAATCATTTCATAAAGCTAACATCACATTGATACCCAAACCAGGAAAGAAACAACAAAGAAAGAGAACTACAGATCAATTTCCCTAATGAATATAATGCAAAAGTTCTCAACAAGATTCTAGCAAATCGGATCCAAGAACACATATCAAAAATCATTCACCATGACCAAGTAGGCTTCATCCCTGGAATGCAAGGCTGGTTCAACATCAGCAAGACCTTAAACATAAATAAATATATCAACAGATATAAAAACAAGAACCATATGATTATATCATTAGACACAGAAAGAGTTTTCAATAAAATCCTATATCCCTTCTTAATAAAACCTTTGAATCTTCTATGATAAACCCACAGTCAACATATTACTAAACAGACATAAATTAGAAGCATTTCCCCTGAAAAATGAAATAAGATAAGGATGCCCACTTCCACCTCTCTTGTTCAACATACTGTTGGAAGTCATAGCTAGAGCAATCAGACAACTTAAGGAGATCAGAGGTATCCAAATAGAAAAAGAGGAAGTTAAGTTATTGCTTTTTGCTGATGACATGATACTATGCCATGAAAATCCAAGGGAATCTGTCAAAAATCTCCTTACACTGATAAAGGACTTTGGTGAAGTCTCTGGGTACAAAATAAAAATGCAAAAACAGTTGCATTATTATACACTAACAACAATCAGGCAGAAAACCAAATAAAATACAAAATCACAATCACAATAGCCACACACACACAAAAAAAAAAAACAGAGAGAGAGAGGGAAAAAAATTCTATGGCATCTCCCTAACCAGAGAAGTGAAAGACCTCTATGATGAAAAAAACAAAACATTGATCAAAGAAGACACAAACAAATGGAAAAATATTCCATACTCATGGGTTGGAAGAATCAATATTGTTAAGATGACTATCCTACTCAAGACAATCTACAGATTCAATGCAATACCCATTAAATTGCCAACATCATTCTTCTCAGACCTGGAAATGACGATACAGAAATTCATATGAAAACATAAAAGACCACACATAACCAAAAAAATCCTTAGCAAAAGAAACAAAGCAGATGTATCAAACTTTCAGATTTTAGTCTTTACTACATGGCTACAATAATCAAAACAGCCTGGTATTGGTACAAGAACAGGCATATAGATTAATGGAACATGATAGAGATTCTGGAAGCAAAACTTCAATTTCTTAATCAACTCATCTTTAAAGACAAAGCCTCCACCAACAACCATTGGGGAGAGGAGAACCTATTCAGCAAATGGTGCTGGGAAAATTGGCTGACCACATGTAGAAAATTAAAACAGGACCACTTCCAATTACCATACACAAAAACAAACTCCATATGGATCAAAGACCTAAAAATCAAATCTCAAGCTATAAGAATACTATAAGAAAATGCAGGAAACACTCTTATGTACATTGGAGTAGGTAATCAATTATTGATCAAATCCCTAAAAGTGAATGCCATAAGAGATAAGATAGACAAGTGGGACCTCATCAAACTGACATGCTTCCGTAAAGCAAAATAAGCCATTAAGAGAGTGGAGAGACAGTCCACTGAATGGAAGAAAAAGTTGTCAACTATATAGCTGACAAAGGTCTAACATCTAGGATCTACAGGGAACTCAAATGTGATGAAAGGAAAAAAGCAAACAGACCAATTAAAAAGCGGGCAAAGGATATGAATAGACATTTCCCAAAAGAAGACATGTGAGCAGCCAACAAATAAATGAAAAAAATGTTCAGCTTCACTAATCATCAAATAAATGAAAATTAAAGCCACACTGGGAAAGATATCACCTAACCTCTGTCGGGATGGCCATCATCAATATCTCAAAAAATAAGTGCTAGAGTGGATATGGGAAAAATGGAATGCTTCTACACTGTTGGTGGGAGTGTAAACTAATACAACCTCTGTGGAAAACAGTGTGGTGGTTCCTAAAAATCAACCTTCCATATGATTCAGCACTCCCACTTCTGGGAATATACCCTAGGAACTCATATCATTCTATAAAAAAGATACTTGCTCACACATGTTTATTGCAGAATTATTCACAATAGCATATCATGGAACCAACCATTCTGCCCATCTAAAGTGAACTGAATAAAAAAAAAAAGATGTGGGACAAACACATGATGAAGTATTATGCAGCCAAGGAAAAGGACCAAATTATGGACTTTACAGCAACTTAGATGAATTTTGAGACTATCAGACTCAGTGATCTATCAGAAACAAATAACTGAGTACCACATGTTCTCACTTATGAGTGGACACTGAACATTTATCATAAAACTCTAAGTGTGTGGCAGTAGCTGGATACTGCTGGGGAGGGAAGGCATGGGGTACATAGCATCAATAATGGTACCTACTCTCAAACCAGGTGAAGTGGGGACCAAAGGGAGACTCAAACATGTGTAATGACCAGGTATCTATCTAATACTGAATTGTACCCTACATCTTAAATGAAATAAAATAAAATAAAATAAAATAACAGAAGTCACTACTCTGCACGAGACATTTCCATGGCTTTTCATCCTTCTCAGAATTAAATTCAAAGTCCTTGATGTCTTCTGCAAGGTCCTACATGACCCATTATCAGATTACCATTCTGACCTCAAAATAAAGCGACTCTTCTTCTTGACAATGACAAAGGATCTTTTCTGTCTGGGGGTCTTTTTTTTTCTTCCTTCTTCTGCCTAAAAATCTGTTCTCCAGATTTCCTGTTTTCCCACCTTATTTCATTTGTTTTATTCAGGTATCTGCACAAATTGGACAACTGTCTCCTAGCATCTCACTTTAGATTCTGCCTTTTCCTCTAGAACTCCTTGTACGCTAATCCAACATTTTCTCTGACATCACAGCATTTACCACAAACTGACAAGTTATGTATTCTCTGTTCTTTGCTTCTTCTTTATTACATAAACTCTGTGAGAGTCATTGATATAGCATTTAGAGACATGCTCAATGAATATTATTTGGAGAAAAAGTGAACACATACATAAGCATTGTTATATGGAAATAATGTATACATTTTGCATATATGACAATGTATACTATATATTTTCCAAGTTCATAGTACATTGTAAAATTTGCATATTTATTTCAAATTTTCTTTTTTCTAAAATTACATTTTCTACGTAAGTTTTTATCAGCAAGTTTGTTCATTCTTTAAAAATGTAAATAAACTTAATTCTTAAAAATAGTTATATGATATTCTAATTTTTAGCTATAAAATACTGAACTTTCTCTTGATGAATATTTGGGCATTTATAATTTTGTGTTATGACAAGCAAGTAGCAATTTATTTCACACCACAGAATTATTCCTAAAAATGAAATTTATGAGTTAAAATATACTGACAAATATATCCTGTTTGCCCTCAAAAAAGTTCCATAAATTTATACCCCAATTTGACTATGCATTGTGAGAGCTTTGTTTCAAATATTGCACAATATGTTATACTTTAGCAAGTTGATTTTTTTAAAAAAAGGTATATCTCATCATCATTTTTCTTTGCATTTCCTTGAGTTTAATAACACTGAAAAATGTATTTACATGTATATGAGCATGTATAGTTTCTCTTTTGTTAATTGTTCATATGCTTGTAAGGTTTCATGACTTGAATTCCCAAAACACTATGATAAGAAATAGATATGTAAATGAGACTTGTCTTTACTCACTTAACTCTTGTTGGTGGTCAGAAAAATGATAGAGTAATTATAATAAAGTAAAATACTGCTAAACTATAGGAAGGACATAAATGGAAGCTTCATTAAAGACTTCCAAATAAAGTAATAATTAAGTAAAAAACCTGAAGGATGAGTTGGAAAAATCCAGAGAAAGAGACAAGAAGAATTTTAGGACAGAAATATATCTAAACACCTTAAAGTCAAGTTGAGACTTGACTCTAAACAATGGAATTTTTGTTGTTGTTGTTTCTTATTTTTTAAAGAAAAGGTAAAATGACAACAAGCAAAACTAATTTAAAATGTCAGTATGGCCAGAGGAGAGTCAAAGAAGACTGACAAGAGTTGAGACAGGAGAGGGGCCAGATCACAATAAACCTTGCTAGCTTTGTTCCAGAGTTTGAAGTTTGCCAAGGACCTGGAAGTTCATTATAGGTTTCAGTATTTCAGTGCTTCATCATAGAAGGCAAATCCTCACTGCCATGTGGAGAATGAATTGCATATGGGTGGAATCTGGGCATAGGGATGATTCAATAGATTGTGGAATTATATTGCACTATATCACAGACATTAACTTATTATTCTCAAAATATATGAAATATTTTGTATTTTGGTTATCTGATTATTTTCTCTATGATGATACTATAATTGGACCCATTAATACAAACCTGATGATACTATAATTGGATCCATTAATACAAACATTTTTAGATTCCCTAGTTAATTTACTTCTTGTGAGGTTGTACTAGTGAGAAGAACTAGACATAATTTGGAAGATAGGATGTCAGAAAAAGACTTCCTTTCTTTTTTCATTTTCTGTGAGTGTTGCTCCAACAGCAAAGGAAGTTCTGTCTTCCAGTTTCACTTGGCATATCCAGCCCCATCTATGATATGCCCTCTTAGAGAGCTGAGAAATAGCCATACAGAAGCGTTTCTCCTGAGCTCTTAGGTACTTTTCCTTGGCTCACTTAGCCTTCAGGGAAGTAGCAGACTCTTAGTTACTAATATTTGGGTAACTTCACTATTCCTTTTTTAAAACATTCCCCCCTCAACTAATTGCCAATAAAATATTTTCCATTGTTGTTGATAACTTTTTAATTGTCTTTAGGTTAAAGAATATTTAGGTGAATTTGTATTCAAATAGCAACAAAATTACCAGCACACCAGTGAAGATCCCTCCTTGGATATAGTTACTGCTGGAACTTTATTTCTAACAGTTTTCAAGAGAAGGTGAAAATAGCTTCGTTTGAGAAGAATTGTTGTATCTCAGTAGGAGGAAGTATTGATCTGCTATTGCTGTTTTATGGAGGCTTCTATGCTTAGAAGTGTAAAGATACTGGACTGTGATGGTCATTTTTCTCTCAGCTCTAAGCCCACCTTTCTATACTCTGCTCTGCTATGTTGGGTCTGGATGAGGTAAACCCTCTTGACATCTGGGTTGCTATTGACTCTGTTAGTAAGAAATATTAGAGGGATATTTATTGGCAGGCAAGGCTAATAAGAAACTCCCATTATGTTTCCAGTTTCTATCAGCATTGCTTCGGGACAGAGGATGTCTCCAGGGTCAGTCTTTGGCAGGCATCATCATGTACTTTGTGACTCCTCAGAGGTTTAAGTACTACCATCCCTAGTGAACCAATTGGCAGTAATGTTAGCTTCTCTCAACTCTCTAAGAATCAGTTAGTTTTGTTGTGGTCCTTCATTGAGATTCGAGGTTGATTGTCACACTTAGTACTTTTTAAAACTTTTCAATTAATTTATACATAATAGTTGTACATATTTTGAGGGCACATGTGATATTTTGATATATGCATACAATTTGTAATGATCAAATCACAATAATTGAGATATCCAGCACCTCAAATATTTTTCTTTATGTTAGGAATATACAAATACTATCCCGGTTATTTTGAAATCTACAACAAACAGTTCTTAACTGTAGTCACCACACTGTACTGTCAAACACTAGGTCTTATTCCTTTTATCATACTGTATTCTTGTAAAATTAGCTAATCTCTCTTCCTCCTTCCCTTCTTACCTCTCCCCAGCCTCTGGTAATCACCAATCTTCTCTCTATTTCCATGAAATCCACTTTTAATTTTTTTAGTGACTGCATATAAATGAGAACATTTGATATTTGTCTTTCTGTGCCTGGCTTATTTCTCTTAACATAATGATCTCTAATTTCATCCATGTTGCTTCAAATGGCAGGATTTCCTCCTTTTTGATGTCTGAATAATATTCTGTTAGGCATATATAAACTTATATTTTTTATTCATTCATCCATTGATGGAAAATTAGGATGACTATTACCTTTTGTTCCCTCAGTCTTAGGAAAGGCAGCTGCTTCCTGCAGTGAAAAATTTCAGAAATTCCTCAGTATCCCAAAGGCTGCCAACATTTGCCTAACCACTTCTCTGTTTGCAATACTTAGTGCAGCTCCTATTTTATTTTACTAGTACTTAGTAATATAGATGATAATAGGTTTCAAAAATAAGTTATATAAAATAGGTTTCAAAAATAGGTTATATAATTTATTAATGCCATGTGTGCACATATGACTCCATATAAACACACAAAAATATTTTTAAAATATTATATCTGAGCTGGGTGCAGTGGCTCAAGCTTGTAATCCCAGCACTTTGTAAGCCACAAGTGAGAGGATTATCTGAGCTCAGGGGTCCAAGACCAGTCTCAACAATATGGCAAGACCTCATCTCTACAATAAAACAAAAAATTAGCCGGGCATGGTGGCGTATGCCTGTGGTTGCAGCTACTTGGAAGGCTAAGGCAGAAGGATTACCTGAACACAGCAGGTCAAGGCTGCGGTGGCCGTGAGCATACCACTGTACTCCCACCTAGGTGACAGAGTGAGACTCCAATTCAAAACAAAACAAAACAAAACAAACAAACAAACAAAAATATATATATATATGACATATGGATAATGAAATTCAGGGTGATTTTCATAATTTTATTTTCCAATACTTTCTAAATAAGACTACTTCACTTTAGTAATCAGGGAAAAATCAAATTGGTGATAAGTCATATCATCATCATAGGTGTTAGAAATCAAAGTGTACATTTTTTTCTGGTGGTCTGATCATTCTAGGTCATTATTTGCTACATTTATTCTGTGGATCCCTTGTGCTAGAATCACTTGGGGTACTAGTATTGAAAAAAAATTTTTGAATTTCTTTGCAGAGAAAAGACATCTAAAAAGAATGGATGGAGGAGTAAAAAATCTAGAATGATACTAAAGTTTACTTCATAATTCTCTGGTCCGATGATAGAGAAACTGATGAAAGCATGTCAACTTTACAGTAAACTTTGGACTCTGAATTAAGCAAGGTAAAACATGGAAAAATGGAGCTTCAATTCAACTGTATTACCATAGAAACTTTACTAAGAAAAACTATATATGAAATAAGTTGGCTAATAGATTATATATATTTATATAACAGATTATATATATTTATATGATCTATTTGCCAACTTATATGAACTAATGTGGACAGCAAATTATATATTACACATATAAGTTTATATATATGTGTATATATATAATATATTTATGTGCAATACATTTGCAAATTTTATATATATGAAGCCCAAACCCAAATGTAATAGCTTGTAAATTATTTGTAATATTGCTAAATATATGTAAACACAAATATCATTGAAGCTTACATTTTACTGCCAAAACAGCCTTAATTTGAGTATGTCATTCTTCCGTTCAATGATGTGCCAACTGAAAATATTGATTATACCTTCCAGCTCACATAGGACAATGAAAATTGATACATGTTGGAATAGCTTTGATGTCCTGAAAACTTCTATAGTATGGCCAGAATGACAAAATAATGAATAAATCTATATTTTGAATGTTTAGAATTACCTTTGCATTCACTATTTTTTATTATACTTTGAGACTATAAAGTTGATAACCTGAGTATAATGTATATTAATTTTCTGTTGATTAAATTATATTTAGTAGAATATACCATTTCCCTAATATGCTTCTAAACATCAGAGATTGTAGTATTTTTTACTATCATCTAGTTTTTGTTCTATTCAATTTTATATAAAAGAAGGAAAACTAAATTTCTCTATAAAGTGAAAGAGTATTAAAATTCAATTGTCAGCAAATATAACCAAAATTATACATTCAAATATGTATTGTTCTCTTCAAAACTTAGTGAGAAATGCACAGAAAGTAGTCTTATTATTTGCAGGTATCACAATAATCTAGCTAAGACTTCAAATACTGTTATGGACTCTGGAATTATTTTTACAAGTTTAAATATATTTTAAGTATAAATATATTTTAAATATATTTTATGAGAAACGTCTATGCCCTGACAATGGATCTGATTTTCAGAAATGGAACAGCCTTACTACCTAAGCCTGATAAAGAAATGGTTAAACATATTATAACTTGTCAAAATGAGGCATGATTGTAAGATTATGAGATGAGTGTTTCTCATTCAATTGTAAATTCATCTAGAAACACCTATAGAATTGTTTTGGGATAAAGTTGCATACATTATAATATGTTTACCAAAAATAATTCGCTATTTGATTCATACTCACTTCTAAGGTATTTAAATGTGCTAATTGATTGATTTGCTGTTAACTCAAATAAAAGTCAGCTATTTAATATCTAAACTTTTGATTTTAGAACATTACAGCAGAATCTGACTATGGAAAATCCAATTTTGGAATAAATGTTTCATGAGTGCCTACTAAAAATCCCAAGTCACTTCACTCCCTCAGTCTTAAAGAGGAAAAGGATGTTTTTCAAATTTGCATAGTGTTGCTATCTAGATAAAGCTATTGTACTGCTGCTACTGCTGTCAGTCACTACAGTGGTCCCTGGCATCCACAGGGGATTAGTTCCAGGATTCTGACCTCATGGATACGAGTTCATGGATGCTCTAGTGGCTGACTTAACATGGTGTAATATTTACATACAACTTACATACATTCTCCCTAGACTTCAAGTCATTTCTAGACTACTTTTAAAACCTAATAAATATAAATCTATGTAAACAGTTATGGTATTGCGTTGTGTTATATTGTGTTTTATTGTTGTATTGATATTTTTCATTATTTCCATTATTAATATTTTCAATCTGCAGTTGCAGAGGGCTGACTTAATTTTCCACACCCTTTGTATTTTGTTATCCTCAAAAGCAATTAAATATATAAAACATATTCCAAAGTGAAACCAGTTACAAAAGATGACAGACTGAATAAAGGGCTTATATATATATACTACATACATACATATATATATATATATATATATATATATATATACTACATACATATATATTTTGCCATCCAAAAATATCTACATACATATATATTTTATATTTGTTTTTTTGTCATCCAAAAATATCTACATACATATATAATATATATGTATGTAGATATTTTTGGATGGCAAAAAACCAAATTTTTGTTATTATAATTTTGGGATTGGAAAGTTCATGGAAATGAATGCTTGGCAGGCTGTGGAGGTGGTGTGTTTTTTATTTTCCTCTTCCTACTTTGCCATGTAGTCACCATGTAGTCACACATTCATATTCAAAGGAAACATTCAAAATACATGAAGTGTGTACTGAAACCCTAGAAATCTTCTGGTACTTCAGAGGTTGCCTAGAAAACAAAATGGTGTAATAAAGAACATGAACTTCAGAACCCTTTGAATCTTGTGGCTGAATCCTCCCTGTCTCCTTGGGTAAGCCATTCTAGTACCTCCATATCTTCTTTTATAAAGTGAAAATACTTATTTCTAATCTTTGCGATTGTTTTGACAATCAACTTGTTTTGACAAGTAAGAGAGCACCACTCACTTCATTTATTAAAGATATTCAATAAATGCTCATTTGCATCTTTCAAAGAAGAGACTCACATGAACATTTTAAGAATAATATGGTTTTAATCACTACTTTTGTTAATTCAAAAATATTAACTGAGTACCTACTATGTTTTAGGCATTCTTCCAGAGATGACTGGTGCATTATAGAACTACAGAAATCTTTGCTCTTGTGGGGTTTAGTTTCTTGAAAGGGGGCCTGCCAAATACTTATTTTCTTTAGAGAAAAAGAAAACCTGTAAGAGTCAGATGGATGACAGGGAGAGGGGTGAACAGTAAACAGAGAGGAACAGGTGAAACTCCTTGAGAAGAGAAGTTTCAAGTAAATATCTAAAGAATTATATCTGGAAGCAGTTGAAGAAATGAGGCATAAAAATGTCTTAGGAAATGTAGTTACAAGGGGCGGGAATAACAAATTAATAAATAACAAAGGCCCTGGATATAGCATAGCTGCTAAGTTTGAGAAAAAACAAGAAAGCCAGTGTAACTAGACCAGGGTGAGGAATGGTGAAACTAGAGACAATTAGGTCACAGGTGGTAGAAGACACTGCAGAACTTTTAGAATCACCATGAGGACTTTAACTGCACGCTTTTCACTGCAAGATTCAGAGAACAGGAGAAATACAATGAGACTTACGCCTTGAAAAGATCACTCTGGCTGCTATATTGAAAATAGATTGTAAGACCAGAAGTACAGAGATAAGAGGAATATTAAATAATAGTTGATAGAAGGTTAATTCAGTAATGAGGAGAATAGTTGAATTTTTCATGTATTTGGAATGTAATGATGAGAAGTTGGATTTTGAATGTATTTTGGTGGTAGAGACAACAGGATTTACTGACAGTTAGGGTGTGGACATAATAAAAGAAGCTTTTATACTGATTGTTCGATCTGAGCAACCTCAAAGAAGTTTTCATTAGCTAAAATCGTGAATACTGAGAAAGAGTATGTTGGAGAGAGGGGTGTTCACCTGGTCTTGATGGATGAACAAACACAATTAGAAGCAAAAAATTGATGTTGCAACTTGTCCTGAAGAAACTCAAAAGATTATCTTATATTACTACAAACATATGTATGCAAATAAGCTAGAAAATCTAGAGGAAACAGAAGAATTTCTGACATTACAAAACCTCCCAAAATTGAAACAAAAAAATCAAAACCCTAAAGAGACCAATAGCAATCTAAGAAATTTATATCATACACCTTGATCTATCACAGAAAAAAATAACAGAGTACCACATGTTCTCACTCATAAGTGGACTCTGAACATTTATCATAATACAGTGAGAAAGAGATTGACACTAGTGGAACACTGCCAGGTGATGGAGTGGGGAGCACATAACATCAATAAGGGTACCTGATTTCAAACCAAGTTAAGTGGGGACCAAAGGGAGGTCCAAACTTTACCTGTACAATGACCACTTGTATACCTAAATCTGAAATGTACCCCACATCTTTAAAATAAAATAAAATGAAATAAATAAAGAAACTTTGTCACCAAAAAAATTCCTGGGCCAGATGTTTTCTGAGATGAATTCTACAAGACCTAAAAGGAAGAGTTGAAACCAATTCTATTGAAAAACTCTAGAAAATTGAGAAGGAAATAACTTTTTCTAGCTCATTCTATGAAGCCAATATCATCTTGATACTCAAAATTGGCAAAGACCCAACAAGGAATAGATGCAAAAATTCTCAACAAGATTCTAACAAATTGCATCTAATTGCACATACCAAGGATCATCCATCAAGACCAGGTGGGTTTCAAGAGATGAAAGCCTGGTTTAACATGGGTAAATAAATAAATGTGATTGATCACATAAACAGATGTAAAACCAAAAACCACAAAATTATCTTATTAGATGCAGAAAAAGCATTTGTTAAAATTCAACATCCCTTCTTGATTAAAACCCTCAAAACCTAGACATCAAAGGAACATTCCTCAAAATAATAGAACATCTATGACAAACCTGCAGTCAGCAACGTGCTTAATGGTCAGAAGCTGAAGGCATTCCTGTTAAGAACTGAAACAAGACAAGGATGACTCCTCTCACCTCTCCTCATTCCTTGTTTGTCAGTCTTTTACTGTTGTTAGCTGTTGTAGACATGTAAAAACAATTCAAGCACAATGGCATGTGATTGCAAAGTAAAATTATAAAACTTATAAAAGAGTGTAGAATTTCATAAAGTCCTTGAAAATGACGTTGGAGAGCTACATTGTCTCTGGTAATGACTAACTGCATTAATTGTCAGTAACTAATAATTAATGTAGTTAAATTAAGTTAATATAGTTAATGTAGATTAATGTAGCTAGTGTACTAAAAAATACAACTGCATTTTCCAGTGGTGGAAGCATAGAAAAAAAATCACAAAAATTAAAGTTGTCCTCATCAAAGAGCTTAATTTGACAATCAAAGGATAAGATAGAATTCAGGGAAAACTTACAAGCACTTGATTTTTCTTTATAATCCTGTTGCCAAAGTAAGAGCGTCTTTATAATTATGGTGGGCGATTTTTATAGTTATACTTCAGAATCAGATTCTCTGTATTATGTTACAAAATATAGCTTCAGATATAATCTCAAAGGTAATTTTCATCATTTATTTTATTGTTCATCTTGAGAAAAGGAACTTAGTCACACTCATAATCTAAATTTCAAATATTAGATAAAGTGAATATATGCATAATTTTGTTTCAGTTTTCAAGACAGATTTCTAGTGAAGACATTTGCCAATATTTCTCATAATTGAAAAAAATTGGAGTGAATTTAAGTGGTTGTAGAGTTTATTTTTAGATTCCATAACAGGGACCAAAGGTAGACTTGGATGGTTGAGGAGAACTACCCAGAAGATGTACGGTCTGGAAGCTGAAGAATGAATTTGAGAATTATTCACATGTAAGGCAAATAACACATTTCTTCTTCTTCTTTCATTTCTTCCTTTTCTTCTCTCTTCTCTTCCTCCTCCTCCTCTTCCTCTTTGCCCTCCTCCTTCTTCTTCTCCTCTGTCTCCTCTTTCTCCTCTTGATCCCTTCTCCTTCTTCTCTTCTCTCTTCTTCTTCTTCTTTGTCTTCTTCTTCTCCTCTTCATCCTCCCTTCTTCTTCTTCCTTCCTCCTCCTCTTCCCCGTCATCCTTCTCCCTCCTTCTTCTTCTCTTTCTCCTTCCTCTTCCTCTTCTTCTCCTCCTCCTCTTCCTCTTTCTTTCTTCTTCTTCTCTCTCCTCCTCCTTCTCCACCTCCTCCTCC